>NW_004949097.1:13327900-13333200 GCF_000317375.1 Microtus ochrogaster | reverse complement strand
ATGCTGTGGCCTGTATGCTCACACACACAAATGCTGTGGCCTGTATGTTCACACACACACATGCTATGACCTGTATGCTCACACACACACATGCTATGACCTGTACACTCACACACACACATGCTGTGGCCTGTATGCTCACACACACAAATGCTATGACCTGTACACTCACACACACACACACATGCTATGACCTGTATGCTCACACACACACATGCTGTGGCCTGTACACTCACACACACACACATGCTGTGGCCTGTATGCTCACACACACAAATGCTGTGGCCTGTATGTTCACACACACACACACACAATTTTTTAACCCATTCACATGACACTCAAATTTTAATGGTAAAATGATTGTTATCATCTTGGTGAAAGCATAAATTACGCTAACTACCTGCCTTACCAAAGGCCTTGCACAGGCACTGTGTCTTTGAGCCAGCCAGTGCGCCTCTCGGGAGGCCAGGGGTCTTCATAATGAGATTAACAACTGCAGTAATTGGTGGAAACGGTGCAGAAAATAAACTAAAATGAACATTAACTAAGACAAAGCAAGCCTTTTCTGGTTCCCTTCGACAGTTGCCACCCTCACTCGGCTGTGTCTCCCTGGGGCGGGAGACAGAGGAGCCCAGAAGGCATGGCTGACCTACAGGGCCTCTGCAGAAGGAAGGATGTGCAGCCGACCTCTCCCGGCTTCCTCTCACGCTTTCTGCTTGCGGCTGTTCAGTTCATTTCCACGAGGCCGCAGGCAGGTTTTAAACTCTGGGGGGCTGGGGGCACTGCTGGAGTCAGCCTTTCTGCTCTTTGATGTTTGGATATTTGTGTCATTTTTAGGGACTGTGTGTGAGGATGTTCCATTCTCTAGCGGAGCTTTAATGTGGAGGTTTTCAGAGCTCACACACAGCCACTGAAGCCCAGAGGGGGGAGAAGCTTTTATCTGGACAGGGTCTGGTTAGAACTCTCTTGCTAAGTCTGTGAACCCCAGATAACATGTTACAGAATCCTGGCCACATAGGAAGAACGTCATGGGATAACATGGTACAGAATCCTGGCCACGTAGGAAGAACGTCATGGGATAACGTGGTACAGAATCCTGGCCACGTAGGAAGAACATCATGGGATAACATGGTATAGAATCCTGGCCACGTAGGAAGAATGTCATGGGATAACATGGTACAAAATCCTGGCCACGTAGGAAGGACGTCATGGCATACACTTCCCATTCAGTCAGTTCCTAGAAGCTGTGCTCCGAGGCCCTGGGTGGTACTGACAGCTGGAGTTCAGCTCCAGAACCTCACCTGCTCAAGAACCTGCTCCAGATCCCAGGTTTTCTCCTGGGACATTGAGGGGTCAGCCCGAAACACCCAGGGACAGTGGCTCTGAAGCCACTGTCATCAAACTCCAGGACCAACCCAGTTCACAACCACAGGCCTAGGAAGAAAGTTTCAAATTCTCAAACTGGTCCATCCCTTCTACGGCACGGTGTGAGGAACATGTTTATCACCGAGGTCCTCCCTGCCCTGCTCTGTCTTCTGCTAAACTGAGCCGTTCCTTATAAACTACAGGCTCCATACCAGCTACGACCTTTTTGTTTGTTTGGTTGGTTTTCAAGACAGGGTTTTTCTGTGTAGCTTTGGAACCTGTCCTGGAACTCGCTCTGTAGACCAGGCTGGTCTTGAACTCACAGAGATCCCCCTGCCTCTGCCTCCCGAGTGCTGGGATTAAAGGCTGCGCCATCACTGCCCAGCTAGAACTTCTTTATTAGGACTGCATCTAGTGTATGAATCCAGTTCCTCTTGGCTCACAAATATTCTTCAAGGAGAGGGCCAGATACTAACAGTGGGGAGGAAGAGGTTCCCATTAAGAACACACCAGCTCAGGAAGACAGACCCAAGAAGGTTCTAGAAGAGAAGACTAAGAAAGAGAGCATTTGGCAGAGTATGGCTGGGCACAAGGACAAGGATGTCCTGTTATTCCTCATTGGCCCTCACTGTTCAGATTCTATATCTGCAAACTGACTCGCAGAAGAAAGACCCTGGCTGCTTTAAGGAACAACAGGGGCCACCCTGCTGTACACACCCCTGGCTGTGTGCAGCCCACTGACAAGCTGTCTGTCTGCCTTCTTCCTTCAGCTTTCTTGCTGGAAACCCGTTTCTCTTCCTGGCCTAATCAGTGCCAGGTATTCTTTGTTGTTTTCTGTAGCTTTGTGTCTGGAAGCTCAACGCTGGGCTGCTGGCTAGTGTCCCTGGGGTGAAAAGGCAGAGATAAAGCACCCAGCATTGTTGGCCAAGGCCAGTGAATCCACAAAGTGTGAAGCTGGGCGGGGTGTTGCTGGCCTGTGCTCCCAGCATTTGGGTGGTGGAAACAAGGTGAGAAGTATTCAGAGTCATTCTGGGCTACGCGGTGAGTTCAAGGACAGCCCTAGATACCCATGTACTAACTACGTCTTTGAATGAGAACTCACGTAAACCAAGGCTATGATGAGTTCAAGGACGCCCTAGATACCTATGTACTAACTACATCTTTGAATAAGAACTCACGTAAACCAAGGCTATGGGTTGATCTGTGGGTGACAACGTGAGCAAAGGGACACAGGGGCCCTGACTCCGCAGCTCCTCAGGGATGAACCCTTCTTGTAGGTGGGAAGAACAGGTAAGTGAGAGCTGACTGCTCTCTGACCGCCTGGAAGGACAGGTTCTCAAGTGGGATGTCACACGTCAGAAGGCCAGTTCACGGCTGCCCCTTGGTCAGCCCAGGGTAAAGAAGCTGGGGTGAGGGGTGCTTGCCTCAGGACAGGGTTAAGAATGCTGGAGCAGGGGAGGACATCAGTTATGACCCTCAGCACAGGACAAACAGGCTGGCTTCCAGGGCAATGACCTTCGTGGACTTGTGAGACCAGACTTAACCCCACATTCCTCCTCGTGGTTCCCGGAGATAATAGCAGCGCTTTCGGGAAGGTCAGCTGAGAGGAAGCCGTCCTGGTAGGTGTCAGGACATGACCTAAAACTGGCCAACGAGCAGAGAGAGAGAGAGAGAGAGAGAGAGAGAGAGAGAGAGAGAGAGCACGCGTGAGAGAGAAAACAAAAGAGAGAGAGAAAGCAAAAGAGAGAGAGAGAAAGAGAGAAAGCGAAAGAGACAGAGAGGGGCCTTTACACCTTCTCATGTCACCGTCTTATCTAGAACCTTCCACCAACACTTGCCGTCTTGAGCACAACTGATTCCGTAACTTACTGCTGGCTGGGAAGAAGTTCTTTGTAACTGAGAGCTGCTGCCTCATCCCCTGCTTTGCTCTCTGTAAGCCCAGAGCGCAGGATGCCCTGCTTATCCAAATGTTTATGCAGAGACCCAGATGAAGCATCTGCTTCCATTGAAGTTACAAGAGCTATCTTTATGGCCATCATGACTCACGCAGCAGCAGCAGCAGCCTCTGCTTCGGAGGGTCGAGTGTACGGACACGAATTATAGCGAAGTCCTCCAATTAACACGGTGCTTGAGGAGAAATGTGACCAGATGGAGCCATGCAGCTGACTGACCCACACGCAGCTCGTAGGGTGACGGGCCTGGGACAGTCGCAGGCCTTCAAGGTGAAGGGTCAGAAAGACTAGAGAATCTTCCTGCATGCAACCTGACCCTGCAGCTGGTCCTGCTAAGCAGACTCTCCTGTTCAAAGCTTACCTGCCGGCCTGGGGCTGTAGCCGGGTCAGTCGGTGCTCGGCTTGCTAGCAAGCATGACGCCCTGGGTTCCAACCCTGTCACCTCATAACCTGGCATGGCGGTGCACACCTGGGAGGTGGAGGAAGTCTATGGTCATCTTGGCTACGTAGCCAGCTTCAGGCCAGTCCAGGCTGTGTAAATGAAAAGAGATAAATGAAGAGTTTGTTTGTTTGCTGATCCACATCATACAAAGGCTGAGGAGAAGATTAAAAATATTAATTCCAGAAATCCAAGGTGTAACAACTGGCAAAGATGCCCTTAAAAGAGTGCTTGTTATTCTGACCCAAAGAGGAAGCATAGAGTTCACTCTCCATGTTTCTCTGTTTTTGCTTTGCTGCAGCAAGAGGGAAGCAGGGCAGGGAATGGCAATCAATTCAACCCGGCCACAACTCACAAACAGCAGTGGCTAAACTCGGAAGTCTCTCTGCCCTGGAGACCCAAGGGGGTGGACCTTTGTAGTTACAGTATACCTGCTCGGGTGTGTTGTTCCGAGTTCCTACTGTTATGTCACTAGCTCCAACACTGAGTTTGAGCATCACACGAACCACATGTTGGGGTTGAGACTCACTGTCCCTGTAGGGCTCACAAGCGGGGACACTCGTGCAGGCAGCAGAGTGTGGGGTGCACCCTGTTTACTATTAGTGTTGTTGTTTTTAGTCTTTGGCCTCTTTACACTGTCTTTTTGGGGGGCTTGCCACCCAGCTCCCAAGTAAATCACACACGGAAGCTTATTCTTACTTCTAAATGCCCAGCCTGAGCTTGGCTTTTTTCTAGCTAAATTCTTATCTTAAATTGTCCCTTCTATATTTTGCCTCTGGGCTTTTATCTTTCTTTATTCTGTATGCCTTTCTTTACTTCTTTCTCTGTGGTTTGCTGGGTGACTAGATGGCCGGTCCCTGACATTCTTCTCTCCTTGTTCTCTTGCTCATGCCTCATTTTTCCTTCTATTTCCCTCTCTGCCTGCCAGCCCTGCCTATCCTTTCTTTTCCTCATTATTGGTCATTCAGCTCTTTATTAGACCATCAGGTGTTTTAGACAGGCAAAAAATATCACAGCTTCACAGAGTTAAACAAATACAAGCAACACATCTTTACATCGTTAAACAAATGTTCCAGAGCATAAACACATGTAACACACCTTAAAATAATACTCTACAACACACAGTGCGTGTGTTGACCCTCCTGGGTGAGGAGAGTTGGGTCAGGCATAATTGACTTTGACTCTCTTGTTTCTGGGGTCTGGCCCTGATTGTAGCCGTGGTGATGAGAGGCCTGAAGCACTTTGTTCTGTGACCAGTGTGTAGGCTCAGGTGCTTCACAGGGAGAGGATAGGTGGGAGCCATGGACCTACTCTGTGGGGCTCGCACAAGGCCATATTAACTCTGTTGGTCAGGCAAGGTAAGGGGTAGGAGGACCTCAAAGGAGCTGGGGAGTGAGACCTACGCTGTTCCTCACTGCTGTTGCTACTAGGAGGACCTCAGGTGAATTCTGCACCATGATGGCTGAGACTTTTCTCAGCCCAGCTCTTAAAGGTAAGAGAGAGGAGGGAGGGAGAGAGGGAGAGAGGGAGAGAGGGAGAGAGGG
>NW_004949097.1:13319301-13327599 GCF_000317375.1 Microtus ochrogaster | reverse complement strand
AGAGAGAGAGAGAGAGAGAGAGAGAGAGAGAGAGAGGAGGGAGTGAGGAAGGGAGGGAGAAAATAAGAACTGGGCAAAGTCTCACAAAACTTCCCCTGGAATGACTTCTCAGGGGTAAAGAGGCAGCCACAGCCTTGCTTCCCTCAGCTCCTTCAGGCTAAGAGTCACAGTGTTCAGGCTAAGAGTCACGGTGTTCAGGCTAAGAGTCACGGTGTTCAGAGGAAGAGTCACAGTGTTCAGGGCAAAAGCAAGACCTGATTTTAAAAAAAAAAAAAAAAGCTGGTTAGAAACAAACCAAGCTAAGGTCAGGCATTTATAATGTTTTCATGCATTTATTTGGGAGCTGGGTGGTGGCCCCCCTAAAGAGTAAAAAACAAACAAACAAACAAAACAAAACAAAAAAACCCTAACAGTTCTCAGTTTGCCCTGTATAAGCACATTTTGGTCACCACACTGGGTTGCTAGTGGCACCTAGTGGCCAACATCTCTGGCCCACAGGCCAGACTCCCACACCACACAGCAGGACTGTCTGGGATGCTCACAGTGCAGACACAGAAACCCTAGATAGTCATGGGGACTGCAACACTGTGAGGAGTCCCCAAGTGGAAACCTGCCAAGGAGTTTGAGCACGCTGGCCTGGTTCACACTAAACATGGAGGTTCGCGAACAGTGCAGCAGCTGGACTTTGGGAGCAGGTGGGTGTGGTGGCTGTGACTAATGTAAGCCACCCACTGATGGCCTGGTGCCAGACCCCTCCTCCGAACGTCAGGCATCCCGCTACCGATGTCTGCCTCTGCGCCAGAGTGTAGGATACACCCAAAGCAAGGACACGCTCTTGTCTGGCTGCAGCCAGACCCCACTTCGTAGAAAGCCCTCCTTCTGTTTTTCTACGTTTGGACTGGGAATGGCTGCATTGTTTTTCCTAGTCACTAGTCAGCTCTGTAGTCAACTTCCTAACCCTGCTGGGATTTTAGTGTTATTTATAGGCTAAACATCTAATACTAGAGGTAAAAGAGAATACAGTTTTAAGCTTGTTTTTTCCAAAACATCAGCCAGTTTTCTTTTTCTTGGTCTGAAAATACAAAGACAACTTGTGTGCGTTGGTAACAAGGTCATCCTTTGCTTGTTTAGTGTGTTGTTATTTGTGCTGTCACTATATTCTGACCCCCAAATTGTGGGTAATTTTATTGCTTTTAAAATTATTTGTCTATTTATTTACTGAGGCCAAGCCTTGCAGTGCAGCCCAGGCTAACCTTGAACCCACAAGCCTCCTGTCTTACATCCCAGGCATGAGAGGATTGCATTTCCATAGCAGCTGAGGTCCATCTCCAAGGACCACTGAAACTAACTGAAGCCAATCGTTTGGGGTGGCCCTATTGCTTGAAGCCCACCTCTTCACCATTTCCCTAACAAATGGTGAATGAAAGCCATAAGACACCATTGCTTGCTTAATTTCCTTTAAATCGTTCATACCTATAGGTTGAATGATTTTACATTCTTTGAATCCTTTTGGGTCTTTAGTACTGGGTGGTTTGTCAGAGGAAATGTTAAAACCCTGGATAAGTCATCTCTGACATGTACTGGTGAGGCTAAATCCTGTCCTTGTACCTTTTCTTCCTGCTCATCAGTTCTGATAATTTCCTCAACCATTTCAAATCTTTTTACCACCACCTTTTGGAAAGCCTGAATCTCTTGGCCTGTGTATAATTCTAGTGCTTTCACTGAGTCATTTAGCCTCTGGTCCTTATTCTGCTCATAAGATTCCAAGGTATGAAAATTTTCCAGTAAAGATAATATCTCATTCTTGGACATTATTTGGATAGCGTGCAGATTGCCTTCCTGAAGAGATACTCTGTTAACTTATCACAACTTTTTAACAGATTTTGATTGTTAAATTCAACAGTATGAATTCTTTCAGATAATTTCGCAGCACCCTTTGACATGGATTGAAATTTGTCTGTCAAATTAATGCTGTCCTTTTCAATGGCATTAACTTTTTCAGGCAACTTTTGATTTAATTGTATAATCCTGGCAGCTGGCTGTTCATTATTAGTCTGTAAAGACTGTATCATTTCTAAAAGTGCCTCATTCTTGGCTCTGTTATCAAACCGTTTTCTTAAGGATATAATATGAAAAAGAAAACTAAGTCATTTTCTTAAGGATATAACATGAAAAAACAAAGCTAATTCTCAAAACCAAATAAATGGATGTATAAGAAAAAAAATCACATAAGCCTTTCAGAATACCTCCCATAGTGTAAGCAAAATGGTTATTAAATTCCTGGATGGTGATATAGTCTGTCATTGTATAACTTTCAAATTTATTAATTTATTTATACTCAACTACATTGTGAGATTTCAGTAAATTATTGTAGGTATAATAATCTTTATTTTCCAGCAGGCGTTGCGGTTGTGTGAATAGTCCTGCTCAGTTTGCATATTGGTGACTACTTTAATACTGACAGATATGCTTTGCTTGACAAATTAAGAACAATTATTAAGAGCAATTAAAGCGATTCTGTACATGGTTTTTGGTGGCCAAAATATCAAGGAACCCAAAACTTGCCAGCAGTTGTGGGCCACAAAGGGACCTGTGCGCAACCAGCAGATATGACATGGCTGAGATCGTGGTCAAACCACCGTGACACAGCAGGAATCAATGGTGGGAATAAATCCCAGGATGCTGGAGAGGTTGCAGTAGTGCACTGTGGGTAGGAGGCAATGGCGGGAAGTGATGAACTCATCCTGGTAGGTGCAGGCTTGTACCCACGTTGGGCAGCAGATGTAGGTCAACACTAATAAAGTAATCCCACAGTAGCTCAGAATTGAGTATAATAAGGGGTTCTTTATTTAGGGGTACTCACAGGTCACAGTCTATTGCACAAGTAGGGAACAGGAATGGAATCCAGCAGCCAGGCAAGAGAGAGAGCGGGCACACAAAGCAAGGCCACGCCCAACCTGGCCCAGCCTCCCAAAGGCCATTGGCTGAAGGAGGTTCCCCGGCACATTATTGTCATGGAGCTTCATGGCGGCATGCAGGCAGACGTGGTGCTGGACCTGAGAGTCCTATATCATGATATGTACGCAACAGGAAGTGGCCTGAAACACAGGGTGTGGCTTGAGCACATATGAGACCTCAAAGGCCACCTCTACAGTGACACACTTCCTCCAGCAAGACCACACCACTCCAAGAAGGCCACACCCCCTAATAGCGGTACTCCCTTTGTGGGCCATTTTCTTTCAAACCAATGCACCACTACTTCTTGTTTACATGTTCCATAAATAAGTACATATCAAAAATTAAAAATTTAAAAAGCTTTTCAGAAAGAAGAGACAATAAAAAGGGACTCGCTGTGGCCCAGTGGGAAATTCAGCACCAAATTCTAATCTAAACGGTCAGGCAGTTATTAACGCGTGAATGTGGACAGCTGCTGTGTACTGTTCTGCCCAGAGATTTGAAAGCTAACCCTTTCTTTAATATGTGCTTCTACGTTAAAAACTGGTGCACAACACCAAGGGGAGAAAGTTTATTAAATTAGAAAAATCACAAACTAGTTATTAATGTAAAACATAATTTAATTTCACTCTTTTCATTATTTACCACAGAATTAAAAAACAGTGAAATATACAGACAAGAACAAGAGAGTTAGAAAGAGTTGGACATGGGGTAGAACTCATCATTCAAGAAGTTGGATGACAGCAGCTCCCCCGAGGTCAGAGGACACCCCAGCTCCCCCGAGGTCAGAGGACACCCCAGCTCCCCCGAGGTCAGAGGACACCCCAGCACTGACTGGCACCTCAGTCTCTGCAGCTTGAACAGAACCTTCAAGACACCTCTGGTCCACGTGTCTCCCTCAGCTGCCAAAGACCACTGCATTCCAGGCAGGGAGGGCGAAAGTGCCTCTCCCAGGCCTGAGGGATAGGAGTTAATCCAAAGAAAGCCCTCAGAGAAGGGAGAGTAGCTACGTTGCCTCTAGAGAGTTCTAGCCCTCAGCCCTGTTCTACACGGGGCAAACCACGAGGCAGTCAGCTCTCTACCTGGTCTGAAGCAGCCCCAGGGACACAGGAGGTTCACAACCCCCTGCTGAGCCCAGAGATCCTGCAGCCTGCGATGCAGTTATTATTGCTTCTGATCTCAGTGAGACACAGAAGCATTACATAACTCAGACCAGCCTCAAACTAACAGTGATTCTCCTGCCTCAACCTCGTGAATACTGGGATTGCAGGTGTGACTTTTTCAGCGGGACACTACAAACAACTTCCTCCTCCTCATTCCACCGGTTCCTGGTTCTTCTGCATTTCCTGCTGTCTTTGTCTCTCAATAAATTTATGTATTTATTGACCATATGGCATCAATATTGAACCCACATTTTATGTAGCTCGAGGCTATCTTCATGTAATAAAATCCATGGAACTTCAAATTCTCACTCTGTAGCCCAGGTTGGCCCAGAATTTTCAGCCATCTTCTTGACTTGGCTTCTAAGGATTGGGGTAACAAGAGTGGATTACCTCATCCCTCAACCTTTGGTCTATTTTCATAACATCCACCTAGCAAAATATCCTAGCGTGGTGCTGTCCAGTAGAAACATACACTCACCACCTTAAAAAGATAAAACAGCAGGGTATGCAGGTGCAATCCCAGCACTTAGGAGACCAAGCCAAAACTGTGAGTTTCAGTCAAAAATAACATAAAAGTAAAAAGATATAAGTACAATTAATTTTAATTTTTTTGCCTTAACTGCATATATTCCAAATAGCATTAAAATAGTGAATGCAAGCTCGTTAGTGCCCAGCCTTGGAAGAGGTAAGATTTCTTTAGTGGCTTGGCTGCTTTGCTTTTCTGGTTTCTGGATTTAACCCCAGTATCTGTCTCTGGGTTTTTATTATTCGAGCTACATCCTTATGGACCCGTCATGGCAAAAGGGCATACTAGGAACACTGGCAAGCTGGTGACACTTGTCCCTCGCAGATCTGACGAAAGTTCTGCTCTGTCAGGTACAGCGTGAATAACAAAAGGACTCTAGGGTGAGGGGCTCAGCGAGCAGTTCGCTGGGAAGATAAACCACCAAAGAAAAGCTAAAAAGTGAGTCTGGACCTGCGTTAGAGACCGAGGGTGTCCCGGATCTTCCCAGCCTGTCTGACTTGCCTCTGTAGAGCACAAAAAGGGTCTGAGTGAGCGCGGCAAAGACAGTCAAACACAAGGTGATAAATACCACCACTAGGGCGAGAGAGGGCTCAGTGGTTAAGAGCTTTCGCTCATCTTCAGAGGACCCACATGGCAGCTCACAAATGTGTGCAATTCCAGTTCCGGGGGATCTGATGCCCTCTTCTGGCCTTCACAGGCACTGCATGTAAGTGGTACACAGACATGCAGGCAAAACACCCATACACAAAATAAGATAAAGTGTGATTTTCAGGAAAGCGAATAGATAGCCATTTAAATAATCTTTTCATTTTATTTATTTTAAAGACAGGGTTTCATGGATCCCAGTCTGACCTTGAACTTCCGACCCTCCTGTCTAATTTCTGAGTGCTGGGATTACAGTGGGCACCACCACACCTGGCTCACAGTGCTAGGAGCTGAACCCAGGGTTTCCTGCATGCTGCCAAGCACTTTACCCACTGGGCTGCATTCCTAGGCCAGAGTTTCAGATCATCTTAATTCTTACACTCCACTTGAACCATCTCTGGGTTAATTGCTGTCTTAAAATGCCTTCTAAAATTTAAATTATTACTAGAATGTTGGCTTTTAAGCAGTTTTCATTGCCTCATGATTTAAAGGACTGTATTTAAGCTAGGAATTGGGATGTTTGGTTTTAATCCCAACACTTGGGAAGCAGTGATAGGTAGATCTCTATAATATCGATATGGGGCCAGCCTGGTCTACACAGTAAGTTCCAGACCAGCCTGGGCTACACAGATACTCTCCCAACAAACAAACAAACAAAATCATACAACAAAACAATAACAAATAACTATATTTGCCAGTTGCTTCATTCCTCTGGCTGCAGGCAGTGATGACTAACCAATTACCTAGCAGGTTACAGCTGTCTCTAAAGTCAGCTCGGTCACCAGGGGACTAGTGAGTCCTTTGCTACCACAAATGCAACTGGATTATATACATTAAACATTAACAACCTATGGATTTAAGGCAGGACCTCCCATGGGTCATTTAACCTGCCTGGGCCTGTTTTATCCAGCTTCAACAGTGGAAACCAGCAGGACAGCTCTAGCTACAGTGAAACCCCTTAGTGGTCATATTGTCTGCTGGCAAGATTCATTGCCAGGGTCAAGGGCTCAGGGTCCATCTTCTTCTGTCAACAAGGCTGGGATGGAAGTCCTCTCCCTTGAAGTCCATCGTAACATGCACAAGTTGGCTTCAACATCCTAGCAATCCTTGCCAAGTTCCACACAGGCTGTGCACAGTGTTCATCATCAGCACGACCTCATAAGCTGCTCGGCCTCTTTAAATGCTCAAGAGCTCGCCATATCCTAGAATCACCAAGCTCTTTCATCAGTTAGGGAAAGGCTCAAGGTGTGGGAATATGTCACAGCACACAAGCCGGTGTTCTCAGTCTCTTAGGCGATAGACAAGGAAAATGTCAATATGTTAATACTCAAAAACTAAACTATACAAAAGAAAAAGAAGCAAAGTAAAGCCCAAACAATATGGTTGGCAGCATTTTTTTTTTTTTTTTTGGTCAGAACATTAGCAAAAATATGGCAGCCTGACCCCAGGCTAGTTCACTGAGTAAAGAGAATTGGATGAACTTGACTGTTTCTCTGTGGAGGAGAACATCTTGTTCTCCCACAACCGTGTGAGAGTAAGGTGCAGATGTATAAAAATCGATAGACTATTAATAAAAGATAAAGACACAGTGCTGGAGAACAGCGTGATTTGTAGATGGAACACTCCGCAGGGAGCCTTCCTTGAGTTCACTGTCTCCTGTGGACCAAACGCTAGAGGATCCACTGGACATCGCCAAAGTCCCCAGGGTCACCCAGCCCCGCCTCTGCTTCCAGGTAATTCATGAACGCAGCCATGGCCGTGTCATCGTTGTCACCCAGGGCATCCACATGCAGCTGGGCACCATCACCTGGAAGGTAAAACACAGGCTACGTAAGCCCGGGGAGCCGTGAAGGAAGCGTGTGTGACAATAACTATAGGCAGAGTCTGGAGAAACGGCTGAAGGGCACTGGCTGCTCTCGCAGAGGCTCCACACGGCGGCTCACAAACATCTGTAACTCCAGTTCCTGGGGATCCAGCAATGGCTTCTGGCCTCCGTGGACACTAGACAGGCCTGTCTGCACAGACATTCATCTCTCTCATACATGCATATCTCTCATACATGATTAAATGAATTAAAAATAAAATAGTCATAGTCAAGAACAGGAACATCAATAGCAAGAGCTGAGGTTCTCTTGGTGAAGGGCTTGCCTAGCACACGTGCAGCCCTGGTTTGACACCCGGCACTGTATAAATCAGGCGTGGGGGTGCACACCTGTAATCCCAGCATGAGGCAGGAGGACAAGAAGATCAAGGTGATCCTTAGCTACATACGTATTTGAGCCCAATCTGAGATACAAGGGGTCCCGGGTGATGCTTACCTTTAAAATTGTCAACTAATTACAATCTAGAACCTAGGAATAGAGTCTGTCTGTCTGGACCCGTGGGAAGGCCGTGGGGACCTGTGGGAAGGCCTGTGAAGACTTTAAAAGGACCCACCCTGACTGAGGGGGTTACCATTTCATGGACTGGATCGAAATTGTGTACGCGTGGAAAAGCAAGCTGAACAAGTGAGCACACAACAATTTCTCTTGGCTCCTGACTGTAGATTTGGCTGAAGACTTCAAGCTCTTGTCTTGTCTTGTCCCACAGTGACAGACATGACCTGGGACTGTGAACTAAAATAGACCCCTTTCTCCTAAGTTGCTTCCTGTCAGGGTGTCTTATCACTGTGGCAGGAATGACATTAGATAAAGCCAGCAGGGGCCACCCGGTACAATTTGGGAAGGAGAAATACATGTCTTAAATTGAAGAGCTGGATATATTTTATATTATTTTATTTCACATGTGTGGGTATTTTGTCCACATGTATGTGTGTGCGCCATGTGCGGTCAGTGCCAGATGAGCTGCTGTGCAGGTGCTGGGAACTGAACTTGGGTCCTGGGCAAGAGCAGCCAGTGCCCCTGACCACCAAATCGTCTCTCCGGTGCCCTGACCACCGAGCCGTCTCTCCAGTGCCCCTGACCACCGAGCCATCTCTCCAGTGCCCCTGACCACCAAACTGTCTCTCCG
>NW_004949097.1:13318307-13318896 GCF_000317375.1 Microtus ochrogaster | reverse complement strand
CATCTCTCCAGTGCCCTGACCACCGAGCCGTCTTTCGGGTGCCCCTGATCACCGAGCCGTCTCTCCGGTGCTCCTGACCACCGAGCCATCTCTCCAGTGCTCCTGATCACTGAGCCATCTCTCCGGTGCTCTGACGTGTTTCTAGATGAGCTGGACCTGTGCATTCTGTAGAAGATATTCACACTGCTAGGTGAGGGCACACACTCCCAGGCTGTGGGGTGTTAGAGGCTGTGTATCCAGGAGCCCAGAAGATATTTGATTCATCTACACTATAAGCAAAGTTCTACTTGTTTACTGCTAAAATCGGAGGCTGTGGAGAAAGCCCCACATCCCAGAACACTGACAAACATTTTCATGAGAGAAGTCGGGGATTGGAAAAGGAAATGAGGATGGGGCTGAGGTGAGATCTAAGTTTGAGATGCGGCAAGGTTCTGGACAACAGAGACTAGAAGAGTAGAGAGCAATGCAAGTTTTCCGGGTGTTTTCAAAGTCGGCAGAACCTGAGAGGAGTGGGCAGCAGTGCCGTCAGGAGGTGTGAACCGAGCTTCTGCATTTGGGGCAGCAGTGCCGTCAGGAGGTGTGAACCGAG
>NW_004949097.1:13311091-13318052 GCF_000317375.1 Microtus ochrogaster | reverse complement strand
ATTTGGGGCAGCAGTGCCATCAGGAGATGTGAACCGAGTTTCTGCATTTGGGGCAGCAGTGCCGTCAGGAGGTGTGAACCGAGCTTCTGCATTTGCATGGTTTGGATGTTGCATGAACGTCTTAAAGTGAGTGGTTAAATCTTACACTTCATTTATTTTATACACTTGAGTGTTTTGCCCATGTGTATATATGAGCATTATGTGCATGCCTAGTGACTGAGAAGGCCAGACGAGGGGTTTCCACTCCCCTGAAATTGGAGTTAGATGATTATGGGCCACCATGTAGGTGCTGGGATGGAACCAGGTCCTCTGCAAAAGCAATAAGTGTTCTTAACCATTGAGCCACCTCTCCAAGGCCCCTTGCCCTTTTATTTTATTTTATTTTACTTTTTAGCATGAGTATGATGTGGGAGTGTCATATATCAATCTGTTGATTTCATTGGTTAAGCAATAAAGAAACTGCCTAGGCCCATTTGATAGGCCAACCCTGAGGTGGGTGGAGTAAACAGAACAGAATACTGGGAGAAAGAAGCTGAGTCAGAGAGTCGCCATGATTCTCCCACTCCAGACAGATGCAGGTTAAGATCTTCTCTGGTAAGCCACCTCGTGGGCTAAACAGATTATTAGAAATGGGCTAGTTCAGGTGCGAGAGTTAGCCGAGAAAAGGCTAGATATAATGGGCCAAGCGGTGTTTAAAAGAATACAGTTTCCGTGTAATTATTTCGGGGCATAAGCTAGAGCTAGCCATGTGGGCGGCCGGGTGCCAGGGACACAGCCCCGCCACTCCTACTACAACATGAGTATTTTTAAATTTCTTGATAATTCTTGAGCATGGACTTTTTTTTCCTAGATGGAAATGATCTTAAGTTTTTATTTGAATTATGAACATACAGCCAAGGCCCAAACTGGCTCAGCTGATAACTGGGTCCTTCATGAGAGGTTCAGCAAATGACAGACATCTTACTATCAAGAATAGCAGATTGGAGCTGTAGAGAGCACTCAACCGTTAAGAGCAATGGCTGCTCTTCCAGACGACCCTTGATTGATTCCCGGCACCTATGTGTCAGCTCACAACCTGTAACTCCAGCCTAGGGGAGACAGCACTCGTTCTGATGGGACTGAATGCATGTGGGGCTCAGACATGCACGCATGCAAGGCAAAACATGTACACATAATATAAAATTAAATAAATCTTAAAAAAATAATACCTGCTGATTACAAAGGTATTAGGATTCCTAGTGGGGGAATCTTGTGGATATTTCTGGTGGGGCGGAGCTTTCTTTCTACGTAGCCCTGGCTGGCCTAGTACTCACTATGTAGCCCAAGACGGTATTAAATTCACAGAAATCCTCTGCCCCAGCCACCCATGTTTTGGGATTATAGGTATGTGCCACCATGCCTGGTGGGAAAAAAAAATGTTATTTTATAAAGCATTTGTTTTTTCAAAAATCTCCTGTGTCTAAGACTACGGTGACAAAGAGGAGGCTTGGGAAAGTTCATACTGTGACGGGTGACAGGGACAACTTACTGAGGAGTGGCCTGTGACCGTGGGCAGCTTCAGGGCTCTTGTGTTGCCCGGCAGCCTCCGGCCTCCAGGGTCCCTGTTCCAGGACTCGGTGTGGACACCTGGAAAGACAGGACAGGAGCGGTTAGCAAGCCTCGAGCACAGCGAGGACCTCTGGGCGGCTTCAGAGTGGGTCGGCACCAGAACCTCCTGCAGCGGTTCACGAGTACCCACCCCACGCTGTACATCCTGCCCTGCGCACACAGCATCTTCCATAGCGGAAGCTTAAAGAGCCTATCCCTACCGTCAGCCGCTCCCTGTCACCACGAGATTCCAAACTAAGGCACCTACGGCAAAGCTGAGGTCCTTTTATGGGACGCATGTATGTGCATGTGTGTATGTGTACATGCATGTACACGTACATATATGTGCATGTGTGTATGTGTGCATGCGTGTACATGTACATGTTTGCACAGCTATGCACATGCGGAGGCTGGAAGATTTTATTACAATGATTTATATGTTCATTTCTGTAAGATCACTTTATTTGCTAAACGTGTGAATAAGTGAATAACTTAATAGGAAGACCAGCTATATTTTCATACAAATATCATGTGATGTTTGTAGTTTCGGGCCCTTGGTCCCCGGTCACACATGGCCGTCCTTCCGTATTCTCAGGGCACAGAGCTGACTCATGGAATGTCTCTGTGCCACACCAGGACTTCCAGAAAGCACGAGGTTTAGCGTCCCCAGTTACAGGGATCAAACCCAGGCCTTTCCATATGCCAGGCGAGGGCTCTCCACTAAGCTATACATCCATCCTTCAAGCCTTTTTAATCTTTAAACCTTTTTATTTTGAGACAGGGTCTAAGTTGTCTAAGCTGGCTTTGAAGTCACTCTTCATTCCAGCTCTTGAGTTGCTGGAAGACAGGTGTGCACAACCAGTCCAAGGGTGTGCAACACGCATTTCTGTTAGCTGGAGTATGTCGGTGTTTAAATCTCGAGTCTGTAGCAATCTTAACAGCTATTACCCACTGAGCGCCTAGGAGGAGCGCAAAGAGTGTTTGGTTTTGTCTGGCATCGTGGTGCACGCCTGTAATCCCAGCACTTGGGAGGTGGAGGTAGGAAAATCAGGAGTTCAAAGTCAACTTCAGCTACACAGTGAGTTTGGGGTCAGCCTGGGCTACATGGGATGCTGTCTCAAAAAGTGTTTTTGGTTTATATTTCATCCCTTAATTCTCATATTCATCTAGGGGGATGTTATTATCATACCTGCCCCACAAGTGAGGAAACTGAGCAGAGTTCAAATTCTGAACCCAACCTTCCAAAGGAATCTGAGTCACAACCCGGAGCCCTTCTGTGTCCTTCTAACTATGCCTCCTGTAACCACCAACCTGTACTGCACCCTCAGGCCACCAAGTCAGCCTCTTTCTCACAATGAACACTTACACCACTCACGGGCGCACTGGCGTTCCTGCAGTTCACACTGAGGCGATCTCTAGCTCTTTCTGAAGGATCTGGATCTTCTGGGGATGAGGTGTGTAACCTGAGAAGGGAGACAAGAGAAGTTTATCCCTCTGGTGGGATTTTAGAGGGAGCCGTTCTCCCCTGAGTGCTTCTTCACACAAGCGACCGACAGATAAACTACAGCAAGGAACTCCAGACTGAATACCCACGCCTTCATAGGCAGATTTAATTTTGACTCTGGAGTGCTGAAGCTACCCAAGGAGGGAGGAATAGGGCACAGGAGGGGGCTGGGGCCGTGGGAGAGCAGGTCGGGAGTGGGAGGGTTAAATGAAGGACCCTCGGGGAAGCGTGGTGATGGCACAGCACAGTACTGAGTGATGCTGAGCTGTGCATTTTAAGATTTTGTTTATCTTTAGGTATGTGTATGCGTGTATGCACATGTGTGTGCAAGTGCCTGCAGAGACCGGAAGAGGGTGCTAGATTTCCTGGAACTGGAGTTACTGCTGCTTGTGAGCTGCCTGGTGGGGGTGGGGGAACTGAATTCGGGTCCTCCAGATGATCACCAACCACCCTAACCACCGAGCTGCGTCTCCAGCCCCTGTGTATATTAAGATAGCAAACGCTGTTACGCGCATTTTATTCTGCTTAAAAAGTGAAAGGCAGGCACGTGAGATGACCAAGTGGGTGCAGGCTCCGGCCTCAGGCCTGACGACCTGAGCTTGATCCTGAGACCCCAGGAGAACTGACTTCCTCAAGGAGCCCCCTCTGACCCCGACACAGGCTGTGGCGTGCACTCACCCACAAAGGCACATACACAAAAATAAGTAAACAGATGTCATTTTTTAAAAAGTAAGACACATAAGCAGATCCACTATTACCTAGATCCCTGGTTCACACCTTCAACAGGAGGAAATATAGACCTTGAAATTGAGGCTAAGATGCCAAACAAGTAAGGTGTGGGCTCACATGCGCTATCCTTTTTTCCCTATTCTGTATGTATGTATGTATGCATGTATGTATGTATATATATATGTATGTATATGTGTATGTATGTATATATGTATGCATGTATATTGTGTGTATGTATATTGTGTGTATGTATGTATATATGTGTGTATATGTATGTGTATATGTACGTATGTATATATGTATGTACATGCATGTATATGTGTATGTATATGTATGTATGTATGTATGTATGTATGTATATTGTGTGTATGAGTGGTTCCCTTGTATGTATTCCCTTGCATGCCTGTGCACCACGGACATGTGTGGTGACTTTGGAGCCCAGAAGAGGGCATCAGATACCCCAGGGCTGGAGGTATAAATGGCTGTGGGCTGCCATGTGAGTCCTGGGAATTGAACTTGCCCCCCCACCCCGCGCTAACTGCCGAGCCCTCACTCCTTGTGTCCCCGCCCCCCCCCCCCGCGCTAACTGCTGAGCCCTCACTCCTTCCCCCCCCCCCCGCGCTAACTGCTGAGCCCTCACTCCTGCCCCCGCCATACGCTGCAGCACATTCTACTATATGGACACACCGGAGGGAATTGCTTAGCTGTTTAAGGCCCCGCTTCAGAGCGCAGCCATCAACAGTCTTATTCTTTCGCTGAGACAGCTTGTTCTGAGCCTCAGATTAAACTTGCTTTTTATGGAGACAAGGTCTCAGCAACGTAGCACTGGCTAGCCTAGAACTCACTCTGTAGACCAGGCCACCTTTGAACTCATAGGTCTCCTCTTGCCTCTATTTCTCAAGTGCTGGGATTATAGGCTTGTACCACTATGCCACACCTGAATACATTTTTGTTTTAAAGGTAAGGTCTCTGCATGCAGCACAGGCTGGCCCCAAACTCAGAAGGATCAACTTGCCGAGTGCACAGCCACACCTGGTTTATACTTATTTATAATGCATTTTGTCTAATTTCCATCCGAAGTTATTTCAGTAATTTATACTTTATAAAGAATTAGGGACGTTTTTCACACTCTCCCCAATATAGAAGATTACCAAACTTTCAAATCTTGGATAATCTAAGTGAAAAAGTGCTAACCCATTGCTTCATTATGTACGTATTTAAATATGAGTGGAGATGAATAATTTTAAAGTTTCTTGGTGATTTCTCTTGCATTTTTCTTTCATGCCCACTATTTAGCCTCAATACAATTTGGCTGTTCTAAGACATTGTTTTATTTATTTTGATTTAAGATTATGAGTGTTTGCCTGCATATGTGCAGCACAGATGTGCAGAGCCCTCGGCAGCCAGAAGACGGAGCTGGATCTCCTAGAACCGGAGTTACACACCTTTGTGAGCCTGTAAGTGGATGCTGGGAACGGAACAGGGTTTTCCCACAAGGGCAGTAAGTGCTCCTAACTGCTGAGCCATCTCTCCAGGCACCTACAAAATCATTGAATAGCTCACCTTTATGCTATACATTAAGTTTAACATATAACTATATAAAACTTACATATTTAATATATTTATGGTATACAATCTTTATAAGTTAAAGTTAGTCTGTTTTATCATACAAAATACACACATTTTCCAGTTTATGTTTTCAACCTTATTGTAATGTTTATGCTTCAATTTCGAACTTTTATGCAATTAAATTTATCAATTCCTTCTTCCTGAATTCTGTATTTGGTGTGATGTTCAGAAACAATCTGACAAATTAAGATTATAAAAGTCCTTATCTGGGCGGGTCCCAGCTGCTTGTGGCTCCAGTTCCAGGGGATCTGATGCTTCTGACCTCCGTAGGTATGGCATCCATATGCACATACCCACCCACCCTCTGTCCTACCCTCCCGAATGCTTACACACACACACACACACACACACACACACACACACACACACACACGAACAATCTGTGTGCTGGTTAGTGACTAAGGCAGCCATTTATACAAGAATATTTGCAGTGATAATACTTCACCTCTGTAAACGCAGAACCTCGTTTGCAATGTCTGTCCCCGCGGGTATTCCAGGCACACAGACACAGGACTGTCTAAACGAGTCTAGGCAACAGCACAGGAGAAAACACGATCAAGGATGTTAAGGAGCACACAGCCCAAGTCAGTTGCTTGCTTTCTATTGAAATAGCTTCCTGGTTTCTCCTGAAAAGAAACAGTTGAGCCACCCCTTAAAACGCCAGGAAACATCTAACCTTTCATTACACAGTTCCCAATGCTAGAGACGCTGTGGGTTGTGGTTATAGACAGTGTAGTCCAAGGGCACAGTCACCACGCACGACCTTCAGCATGGCCTTTCCCCCTTTGACCTTTACAGCAGAGCCAGGCGATGCCACTTTACAGTTCATAGTTCCTTTTGTGCTGTTTTCATTTTACTTATTTTCTGTGTATGAGTATTTGCTTGCATGCACGAGGGTGCATATAATGCATGCAGTGTCGTGGACGCCAGGCATTACAGGGAGGTGTGAGCCACCAGCATGAGACCCAAACCCAGATCCTCTACAACAGCAGCCAGTGCCCTTAACCACCGAACCGTCTCTCCAGTCCCGGTAGTCTGGTTTGTTTGTTTTGATTTTTTGTTGTTGCTCTGTGTAGCCCTGGCTGTCCTGGAACTCACTCTGTAGACCAGGCTGGCCTTGAACTCAGAGACCTGCCTGCCTCTGCCTCCTGGAGTTTTTGTTTAGTTTTGTTGTTTAATCAGGTCTTAAGTACCTGAGAGAGGTAACTCCTCATCTTCCTGACTCTGTCCTCCAAGTGCTGGGATTACATGGATGTGCTATCACCATATCCAGATACTTAAACAAATATTTTGCATAAAATACAGGAGTACAGCCCCGTGGATAAAAAAAGAGAGGGAGATGCAAAACACACCCTTCATGATTGTCTCTCATTGTCTACTGGTGTGCAATGAGCACAGTAGACAGGGAAGAACGCATTTGTGTAGTGGTGTGTAACACACTCAGTAGACAGGGAAGAACACATTTGTGTAGTGGTGTGTAACACACTCAGTAGACAGGGAGGAACGCATTTG
>NW_004949097.1:13294041-13310381 GCF_000317375.1 Microtus ochrogaster | reverse complement strand
TATATGTGTGTTTGATGTGTATGTGTATGATGGTGTATATGTGTGTATGTATGTGTATGTGTATGATGGTGTATATGTGTGTATGTATGTGTATGGCGCATGTATGTGGTGGTGGAGATCAGAGGACAACATTGTGGTGTTCGTCCTCTCCTTCCCCTTTGTGTGTGTTTTGGGAGCTGAACTCAGGTCATCATGTGTGCATGACAAGTGCTGGACTGGCCGAGTCACCTTTGCTGCCTTGGCCTCCTTCTATAACAATTGTCTGTCCAGTTGGAAAGTCTTCCACCCTCCCCTGGACAGACAACCGCACCTTCATAAAACACATGCTGGGTAACATGTCTGAGCTAAACCCCCATCTGAAACGCTTACCTTCTGAGGATTGGCTGCTGCCGTAAAGGAAGGGGGGTGCTCCAGTCTCACTGCGCCCCCTGGAAACCAGAAACAACATGGGTGATGTTCTCTGAAGTGAGGGGAACCTATGAATGCGTCTACACTGACTCCATGCGTGTGGTCTGCCCATTCCCACTCACTGATGTGTTATTGTTCACGTTATCAGCTGAGATTGGATCTGTGCCCAATGCCCCACTGGTCGGTCTCATTCTCACAGCGAAGGTGATCGGCTCCCAACCTAGCTAAGGTCCACTGCTGTACTGGGATGGCTGATGGGGAACACAGGCACACTTGTCTCCTAGTGCTAGTTAAACTAAATGTTACAGACAAGCAAATGGAACTGGTATGACATGAAGTAGTTACCTAATTATTCTTTATCAACAAAATCTCAGAAGTGAGATATCAGGGTAAGAGCCTGATTGATCAGAGAAACAGTGGAGAAGCAGCCTCTCTCTCTCTCTCTCTCTCTCTCTCTCTCTCTCTCTCTCTCTCTCTCTTTCCTTCCCCCATCCAAAAGGATCACGTCTTTATCTCAGCCCCTCCCTACTACTTCCTGTATCTCTCCATCTGTCCTCAGCCCTCCAAAACCTCTATGGCTAACTTTGGTCAGCTAGTAGCTAGCTCCACCTTCTGGTTCAACGTGAACTTTACTGGCAGTCTTGGGAGGGTCAAAATATGATCAAACATACCATAGCAATGACGGCACCTCATAAACTTAGCAAAGCAAAAGCTCAGGCTGGGCTGAGCTAGCTGGAGGTGGACGCCTCCACTGAAGACATGGGCCAGAATTCTGCTCACTCTGTGGTTGTGCTGGCTACAGTTCTATGTGGTACAGTCATAAAAGATAGAGCTTTCTTTTCTTTTTTCTTTTGTTTTTGTTTCAAGACAGGGTCTCTCTTTGTAGCCCTGGCTGTGTAGACCAGGCTAGCCTCAGACTCAGAGATCTGCCTGCCTCTTCTTCCTTAGTACCGTTATTAAACATGTGTGCCCAACCTCCCTCCTCTCCCCACCAATGCTGGGGAGACTGAACCAAGGGTCATGTCCACGTTAGGCAAGTACTCTACCATTGAGCTCTATCCCCCATGTAAAATCAGTGCTTCTTCTTCCTCTTCTCCTTCTCTTCCTTCTCCTTGTTTTCTTTTTGTTTTGTTTTTGTTTTGCTTTGTTTTGTTGTTGTTTTGAGACAAGGTTTCATGTAGTCTAGACTGGCCTCAAGCTCCCTACATAACCAAGAACGATTCTGAGTTTCTCATCTTCCTGCCTCCACCTCCCAAGCACCAGGATCATATGTGTGCACCGCCAGACTTTATACCAAGCAAATTACAAAGGGTGAACATGCAGCTTAACTTGAGCAACTAATATCAATGAAGAATAAAAAAATTCTCAGACACTACTGGTCACCACAGACACAGGATTGGGACCAAAAACAATTGAAGGGAATAATTTTCATCTTTCCCAAACACATTGAGGCTTTTTTCTTGTTATTATTCCTATACAGTCTGATACAACAACTTTACGTTGTCCCAGGGGTTGCAACTAATGATGACAACCTCTGGGGATGGATACGGGAGAAGCCCACAAGGATTCTGTCATCTGTACTAGCTCCTGGCATCCATCCCCAAACTAATCTTCCATACAGCCAGAGGACCATGCGATTTTAATGGCTTCTTAGGAAAAGCAGAGATACTCATTTGAAATGAATACAAAGGTCTTAAGAAGACAGAGAAGTACTCACAAAACCAGTGTGTTGACAGACACGATGTATTCCAGCTCTTTGGTCCAAGGGTTAGTGAAGCTGAACCACTGGCTCTTGAGGGTTACGAAGGAGCCGTCCTTCACTCTGAATTTGTACGAATCTGTAAGTATTTTCTCCTTACTCTGCAGAACTTCACAAGAAAAGATGCAATCAACAGAGCAGCCTTTAAAGTCAAAAGCCTTCAGGCCGAGTGTGGTGGCTCCTGCCTGGAATCCCGGTGTCAGGGAGGCTGAGAAGAGGGTAGCTTCCGGTTCCAGGCCAGCCAGGGGCCCCTACAGAATTCTAGGCCAAAAGTAGACACCAAACCAAAAGCCAGTGCCTTGAGAATCAGTTTGCATTTTGAATTTAATAAGGAATGAGAAATCGAAAGTCAATGCTATAATCATTTATTATTTATTTGTTTAGACAGGGTTTTGCCATGTAGTCCAGGCTAGCCCGGAACTCCTGATTCTTTACTTCTGCCTCCCAAGTACTGAGATTTTGAGTGCGATCCACCACCCCTGACCGAAGTTGTGATTTTAAATTACCCTCAGAGCACCACACTCGATGAACCACCCACCTGCTTTGTGCTTGTCAGTCAAACTACTACGGTCATCTTGATGAAAATATTCATAACAGGAAGTCCCCAAGAGTTCCTGAGGCAGATATCCTAAAATCGCTGTTGCCCTGGTTGTGAAACAGAAAACAAACATGGCATTTGCTGAAGATGGTGACGGCTCCCAGACTACCGCAAGTCCAGGACAGGTAGGACATCAGGGCAGCAGCCTGGAGGTCACACGGACCACTGGGCTCCTAAGGGATGCCCTGGTCCTCCCCAGCCCCAGACCAGAGCCAGGGCGTAGCAAGCCACCAGGTGAGGTCCCACGGAGTCCAGATGATGCGCTTACAAGGCTACCGCCAACAGCATGGCTGCGGAGCGGGTCTGAACTCAGCACCAGGACTAAGGAACACCTTTCCAGGTTTGTCCTCTGTCTTGACCAAAATCACCAACACAGCCCTATCCTTATGTTGTTTAAACAGAGCTTCCGATTCCCAAGCCCTAATAGAAGAAACCTCCCGCAGAGCTATGGAGCCGGAGTCGCTCCCCCAACAACCTCAGCGACCCCAGTGGCTTCCCATAGCCACGGCGTGAACGCGCACCTTTGATCCACGTAGACGAATTTCCCATTCATGGCAAAGCGGGTCACGAACTCAGTTGGCCTCACTTTGATCTTGCCGCTCTTCGGAGGGACGTTGTATGGATGCAACCGTCCCATGGCTACCAGGCAGGTAAGAGGACCGCTGTCTTTCTCACTGTCCCTCCCCTTCTCCACGCCAACAACACTTGGGGGCCAGCTTCTCAAGTATCCGGTGCAATGGACGGTATAGAATTTTCTGTGGGCTATCGAAAAGCCATAGAAATACACTTAGAACACAAATACCAATGTTACCACCACTTCCTCTTTCCCTCCTTCCACCTCCCCTTTTTTTTGAGACAAATTCATCTGGTAGCTCAGGCTACTCCCCAGATCCCTATGTATAAGAGGCTATCCCCTAACTCCTGATGTTATTACCTCAGTCTCCCAAGCTGTTACGTATCTGTACCACTATATCTATTATGAAGAGAATCTCTTACTGTTGGCTGTGAGGATGATTAATTGACATATATCATCCTATTGAACCACAGACATATTTGATGAGCACTTGGAAACAGATTAAAAAGTATTTAAAAAAAAAACTCAAAAGCTTGGGTTTTCAGAAAAATTCTAAGCAATTAATTCCCATGAAAAAGCTCGTCAAACCAGCCCACCAAATGAAAAACGAGAAAAAAAAATCATATGCTTAACTATGGGAAAAGTTTACAAAAACAGTGAACTATCACATGGGCTCAGAAGATGGGTGGTGTACACATTGCACATGCCTAGAAAAGTGACTTAAATACTAAAAAGCAGAGAAAGCCCTAAGACACGCTATTTGGAAAGTTCAGCTGTGATTGGGCTTGCAGAAGACCAGCACAGCCATTGTTTTAAACTGGTGGTATCCAGGAAGACCGACAGGACAACAGATTTCATTATCACTATTAGCGCGTGTGTGACATCTGCGTGCACACGTGCAGAAGCCTGCATTGGAGCTCAGAGGACAGCTTTCAGAGTTGATTCTAGCTCCATCTTTATGTGGGATTAAACTCAGGTCACTGTGTGTCCCTCAAATGCCATCACATCTTGTTGGTCCCCAACAACAAATCTTTAAAAAAATCATTTGTTTCTCTTTTAACAGGAAATTCTGTAGGTTGTCCTAAGGGTTCCAGTCAGCAGCGGCATAGAGATGAAGAGGGTGAGCCTCAGGCCAGACGCTCTTACGGCCGTGAATGTATTTTTTTTTAAATATTTATTTATTATGTATACAATATTCTGTCTGTATGTCTGCAGGCCAGAAGAGGGCACCAGACCTCATTACAGAAGGTTGTGAGCCATCATGTGGTTGCTGGGAATTGAACTCAGGACCTTCAGAAGAGCAGGCAATGCTCTTAACCACTGAGCCATCTCTCCAGCCCACGGCTGTGAATGTATAACTCGTCTAACAGCCTTAATAGTTCTGTGAGGTGTGTTAATAGTCTCCACTTGTCTTTGGAAACAGGCGGGGCCTACAGTGTGGCTGAGGGCCAGGTGTAGACAGGCTGGCTCGGCCTCTGAGCCTCTGCACCACTCAGTCTTCTCATCTCTTCATCGTGTGTGGAATTGTCTCTCGAGTAGACAAAACGAGTGTTAACAAATTCATGCAGAATTAAATCCTATCCTGTACCTTTGCTGGTCACAATGGGATGGAGTCAATAAGTCAATAAGGAGAATTAAAACCTGTATGTCTTCGTGGAGGTGGGACAGTGCACGTCCACCCAAGGGGAATTTAAGATTTCTTGAAACAGACAGAAATGGAAACACCTGTGATGAGGAAAAGGAAGAGGAAGAGGATGGACAGGAGGAAGGAAGGAACCTAGGACAGGGAGGGGCATGCGGAGGAGAGCGAATGAGAGCAGCCAATGTATAGTGTATACACACGTAAAGATGTCACTTATAAAGATGTCACATGAGAGCAGTCAATGTATAGTGTATACACATATAAAGATGTCACATGAGAACAGTCAATGTATAGTGTATACACATATAAAGATGTCACTTATAAAGACGTCACAATGAGAGCAGCCAATGTATAGAGTATACACACATAAAGATGTCCCTTATAAAGACATCACATGAAAGCAGCCAATGTATAATGTATACACTTATAAAGATGTCACAATGGTACCAGGTTCCTTCTACGTTAACTTAAGAATTCTTTAAAATAAAAAAAAATCACAACAGGCTAAAATCTTTGGCATAAAGCAAAAAGTACTAAGAAGGAAGTTTATAGCAATGAGCGCTTACATAAAAATAATAATGTCAAGAAGACAGAATTTGAATATGCAACCTAATGATTCCTCTTACACAGCAGGAACAAAGCAAGCCCCAAATCAGAATAGCTCCAGGTTTGTTCTTTTGGCTCAGCTCAGTGCAGTCTACAGATTCAATGCAGTCTCTATCAGAAAAACAATGACATCCTTAACAGAGCTGAGAAAAACCTAAAACTCACATGGGAGCACAGAGGAGCCCAAACTGCAAAGCTGGAGGTGCCTAACTTCAAAGTACAGCCCTGAGCCATGGTACCAAAAGTGCAATGGAGCAAGCGAGGAACCCAGAGACAAACCACAGGTCTGCAGACAGCTGATTCTCAACACTGGTGTGGGAAAGCCTGCGCGGGAGAAATGACAGCTCCCTCAACACACAGTGCTGGGGAAACCGGATATCCATTGGCAGACCCGAAACTGAAGCCCCATCTCTCACCCTCAGCAGAAGTCAACCCAAACATGAATGAAGACCTCAGTGTAGATCTCAGACTTATAAAGTTACAAAGAGGAAACAGAGCAGCTACCTCAGATGCTGGGACAGGCAAGCTTTTCCTAGATGGGATTCCCAGGCTCAAAATCTAGTCCACAGCACACAGTCAACAACAGAAAAACACAACCCAGAACTAGGAGAGACTTGCTGGTGACTCATCAGGCAAAGGGTTAATAGTCACCATTTAAAGAATGAACACACAAACTTCACAGGACAGACATCAATCCAGACTCTCCACTTAGGCTGACTGGTTTTGTGTCGACTTGACACGAGCTAAAGTCATCTGAGAGGTGGGAACCTCAGCTGAGACTGGGCTGCAGGCAGGCTTATGAGCCACATTTTTAAACTGGCAATTGCTTGGGGGAGAGCCCAGCTCCTCGTGGGTGGCGCCCTCCCTGGGCTGGTGATTCTGGGTTCTATAAGAAAGCAGGCTGAGCAAGCCACGAGGAGGAAGTCAGTAGGCAGGTCCCCTCCATGGCCTCTGAATCAGCTCCTGCCCCCAGGATCCTGCCCTGCTTGCGTTTCTGCCTCCACTTCCCTGGATGATGAACTAGGAGAGGAAGCGTAAGCCAAATGAACAAAAGCTGGGGAAGCTATAGAGAAAGAGGGAGCCACACAGACAGCCAAGGGGAGCCATTGTTAGCAGCTACTGTAGGAGACAGTATGGGAATTCTCCAAAAGGCTACAGTATGATGACATCCAGCTACCCCACTTCTGGGCAAAAGTCCCAGAAGCAAAATCAAGGTACAAAGAGACTCCTAAAATCCCCATATTTAAAGCACATGGTCACACCAGCTATGACAGGAATCAGCCTAAGGAGCCTGCCAACAGGCAGACAGGTCTAAAGGGATATGGTATATAAGCAACAGAGTGTGGTTCACACACAGAGGAAAATGGAATCCCGTTGTTTGTGGCAAAATGAAAGAGAAAAGAGGACACCAGTAACACGGGAATCCAGAAAGACAAGCACCAGGTATTCACGCTCCATGAAAACAAGAGATAACTGGTCTACCTAGGGACAGCCCCTACCCTAGACTCTGTACCACATAGAGTCACGGGCAGAGGGAGGTGACTGGGTGTTCATTAAGCATCTCAAGCGTCTCCTCTTTAGCCAGGTGGTGGTGGCGCACGCTTTTAATCCCAGCACTTGGGAGGCAGAGACAGGCAGATCTCTGTGAGTTCGAGGCCAGCCTGGTCTACAAGAGCTAGTGCCAGGACAGGCTCCAAAGCTACAGCAAAATCCTGCCTCGAAAACAAACAAACAAACAAAAAGTGTCTCCTCCTTGATTCTAAGACCGACATAAGACAACTTTCATGAGAATTAAAATGTTCTTTGCAGCATCAGGAACAGACTAAATGTTTACTATAACATCAACAAGTGTGATTTTGTTCATGTGTGGTTATAAAAACAATTTATACCAAAATTTATGAAAAAAAAAGAACCCTGCAGTCCTATATAAAGACCACTTTTTAGTCAGGTGAAGTGCTCCATACCTGAAATCTCAGTACTAGGGAGGTTGAGATGGGGGATGATGCACAGGAGCTCCAGAGCAGCCTGGACTACACAGTAAGACTCTGTCTCAAAAAGAAACAAGCAGGGGCTGGATTCGCTACTTAAGAGTTCCTGTTGATCCTCCAGAGGGCCCAAGTTCAGTTCTCAGCATCCCCATCAGGCAGCCCACAGCTGAGTGTAATTCCAGTTCCAGGGGTATAATGGCCTCTTCTGGCCTTTGTGGGCATTGTACACACACACTCACACTTAAAAACTAAGATTAAAAACATTGCTTTAGGGCTGCCACTCAGAAGGCAGAGGCAGGTGGATCTCTGTGACTTTGAAGCCAGCCTGGTCAACATAATGAACTCCTGGCCAGGGCTACAAAGTGAGGCCCTGTCTCAAAAACAAAAACAAACAAACTTTAAAAAAATGTCAAACTTTGTTGTCATTTGAGTTTTTATTTTATTATTGAGACAGGGTCTGGCTATGTAGTCCTGGCTGGCCTTAAACTCACAGAGATCCACCTGCCTCTGTTTCTTAAGTGCTGAGGTTCAAGGCTTGATGTAGGAGGGTCTTCTACCTATCTGATGCTTCCATTGGTTAATTAATAAAGAAAACTGCTTGGCCTGATAGGTCAGAACATAGGTAGGCGGGGAAGACAGAACAGAATTGTGGGAGGAAGAAGCAGAGACAGGCAGACGCCATGAAGCTCCGGCCCGAGATGGATGTAGGTTAGAATCTTCCCGGTAAGCCACAACCTCGTGGGCTACACAGATGAATAGAAATGGGTTAATCAAGATGTGAGAGTTAGCCAGTAAGAAGCTAGAACTAATGGGCCAGGCAATGTTTAAATGAATACAGTTTCCGTGTAATTATTTCGGGCATAAATAGCCAAGCAGCAGGGAGCTGGGTGGTGGGAAGCGGCCCACTGCTCCTTCTACAAGTGGTGCTCCAACGTGGTAACTAACTCCACATAAAACCTGAGAAGGGCCAGGCGGTGGTGGCACACGCCTTTAATCCCAGCACTCGGGAGGCAGAGGCAGGAGGATCTCTGTGAGTTCGAGGCCCAGCCTGGTCTGCAAGAGCTAGTTCCAGGACAGGAACCAAAAGCTATGGAGAAATCCTGTCTTGAAAAATCAAAAAAAAAAACCTGAGAAGGCTTAAAAAGGAGAGAGAGAGAGTTTAACACAGCTTTTTGCTGTTTGCGGGTGATGTGCCTCAGATGTCCTGATTCAGCAACAGCACCATAAAAAAAGCCAGGCCATTTTAAAACACAGCTTCTTGGGCCCTGCCGTTGGTGCAAACTCCAGCTATGGTGCATTTGTGGGCCTGGGTGTTTGTGTGTCCAGTTGGGATCAGGAGAAAAGCAGCTGAGACCATGCCAATGGTTCAGCTCTTCCTGCCTGGGCAGACAGCAGAATCAGGCTTGGTCAGGCAGGAGAGCATGGTGGATTTCTGCTGCCATACACAGAGAGGTTTCCAGGCTGCGCACTGGTCTGCCTGGAAGATTAGGCTATAACTGAGATAAAAATTCTCAGAGTTAAAGTGCTGACTGTGGCTCCTACCTAGAGGTGTAAAAAAAAAAGCCATGTAGTTTTAAAATGCTAGCTTTCTGGGCTATGCTCCTACCACGACCTCTGACTCTTGCAGGAAACAGAGAATTTGGATGGGGTTTTGTGAGTAAAATGCTTGCTTGCTTTATGTCAACGTGGACTTGCTTTGTGCCTGGAACTGTGCACAGCTCAGGGGCACCAAATGGCTGAGGCAGGAGTGGCTCCTCCATGCGGAACTGTGCTGATCTCAGGCAGGAACTATCATAATTATCATAATAAAAGCACAGTTAAGGTTTAGACTGGGTAGGAAACAGGCAGTACCATGTTGCTTCTACATGGCGCAAGTTAAGTTTTTAAGAAGCGCTTAGCATTTTAAGAAGTACTCCTAGATAGTAAAAAATTACAGATTCACAATAGGACAGATTCAGACATAAAAGACCACTAAATGGGTCACAGTGTTGGATGAGTGTACATAGGCTTGGGAGAGAGAAGAAAAAGAATATAGAGAATAAAGTTAATGTGTTAAAAAATGTAAAGTCTTTAAAGAGACAGTACAGATAGTTATAGATTAAAAGAAATAAAAATAAACAACGTAAAAATGGAAAATTCACAGAGAGTTTGTATTCTGTATGTTATTGTATTTTCTTTCAATTTTTTGACTGTGAAGGAGCTAAGTACAAAGAGACATTTCATTGTGTGATCTGCTAAGCTAATCCAACATGTGTATTATAAAGCTATCTTGACTTCAGAATTTGGATCTAAGGATATGATGCTTTGGAGAGGGTCTTCTTTTGTTTTCACAGAGGATGAGACCCTGTGGATTGCTTCTATCCCTATGTGGTATGATAGACCACGCCCTCCTGAAAGGGTTGCTGTGAACACCTTAAGAAAATTACTTCACTCAACTGCCAACTGAGATGAACCTGGCACACAGGTTATACCATGAAAGACCTGATTAACAGCACCCCTATAAATCAGGAAGAAGTTTGGAGAGAAATAACTACGTCCATACTCCCAAATATTGTCTATAAATGTTCTTTCACATTTAAAGGGGGATATGATATAGATATGAATAATTTACATTGGTATAAATTTTGCTTTATTGGTATAAAGTTAAGGTCAATTTTGTTATACGTTTATGTATTTCTGATCTTGATTGAGGTATTGTGGTTGTGTAGTTCATTGAAAAATGTAATGTATAATTAGGAAATGTAGGTTGTTAATGGATAATCATAAATAATAGTGAAGCTTGTAGTCATGTTAGATTTTCTAGATGTGCATAGATATATTTCAGATAGGCATTCTTCATATCTTTCAAAGACTACAGAATATGGCGTTTAATGTTTTAAAAACTTAGGGCTTTTCATGACAATGAGACACTTCTGCTCTTGGCAGCACCAGCTACTTCAAGAGGAAGATGGGCATCGAAGAGGCTCCTTATGGAGTTTGATAGCCATTTGGACAAGAAACTGCTCTTGCCTGGACTATTGCATAAACTGGACACAGAGAACCTGCAGAGAGAGGACTGCAGAACCTGCCTAAAGGTTAGATGGTCTTTTGGGGTTCCTGATTCATGAAAGAGTCTGTGAGACATTCTGCAGGACACAGAAAAAAGTGACTGAACTGTCTTTGAAATCTCCTGCTTCATGGAAATGTCTGCTAGATACTATGGGCCTGTAAGCTGAAGATGGATGCCCCAATGGTACAAAAGAACTTTGGGTGACTATATAGGCAGCAAGATGTCTCTGTCATTTCTAGAGTTTTGGAAGTTGCTTACTTCTTGTTTACTTAGGTAATATTATATACTTCTGGAGTCCTTGATGGAGTTGAAGAATGGATAGTTATAGTTTTCCTTGGTTATGATAAAAGATAAAATAGATATAAATATTATAACTGTAATTCTTGCTTGATAACTGTTTCGTTATATGTAATTTTGCTATGTTAAAGTTAAAGCCTTCTTTTTTTGTTTAAACAGAAAAAGGGGAAATTATGTAGGAGGGTCTTCTATCGGTAGGCTGCTTCACACCACCTGGCTAGCTTACGCCTGAAATAATTACATGGAAACTGTATTCATTTAAACACTGCCTGGCCCATTAGTTCTAGGCTCTTACTGGCTAACTCTAACATCTTGATTAACCCATTTCTATTATTCTGTGTAGCATCACGAGGTGCTGGCTTACCAGGAAGATTCTAACCTACATCCATCTCGGGCCGGAGCTTCATGACGTCTGCCTGTCTCTGCTTTCTTTCTCCCAGCATTCTGTTCTGTCTTCCCCACCTACCTATGTTCTGACCTATCAGGCCAAGCAGTTTTCTTTATTAATTAACCAATGGAAGCAACAGATAGATAGAAGACCCTCCTACATCAAAGGCCACCAGATCTGGCCCCAAATTGAACTTCAGCTTTCTCTGCTACAAGTTCAGCAGCACCATGGAAATCCCAGACAGCAGAATGTGCAGTGGCTGGAGTGACAGAATGAACAACCTTGGTTTAACACAATTCCACTTAGATACTTTGTATCCTATTTCTTGCCTTGACTGTGGAATTTACTTTGTCTCTTACAGAAACTAATTAGGACCTCTTGTTCCACACCAGGCACTGAACCGCAGGCGCGCATGCTCTCCTGGGAGTCCCACCTTTCTCCTTTGAGCAGGGTGAACGTCGAAGCTCTTCCTTGACGGGGATTTTACAGCTCTTCATTCTAAAGAAGAAAGATCGTCTGGAGCCAGAATGCATGTGTGGTCGTCGAGTGTGCCCGGGACTGTAAACCTGCAGAGAGGCTTTCACAGTGGCAGAAAGGAGAACAGAAAGGTCACAGGCATGCTCAAAACCCACTTCCTTCATCCTCTCTTCTTCCCTTCTCTTAAAAAAGGAAATAATCGCAGTGTACGCCTTTAAACCCAGCACAAGGAGGCAGAGATAGGCAGATCTCCATGAGTTCAAGGCCAGCCTGATCTATGTAGGGGGCTCTAGATCAGCCAAAGCTGCATAGTGAAACTCTGTCTCAACAAACAAACAAGCAAACAAATATATAAACAAATAAAACCAAAATTATAAACTGCTGAGATCATTTTCTCCCCTTAATTTTTAAAAACAATTTGTTTGTATTTTATGTGTGTGTGTTTACCTGAGTGGATGTGCGTGCCCATGGAGGCCAAGAGAGGGCATCGGACCTATGGAGCTAGAGTTACAAACAGATGTGGGCAGCACTGCATGTTGGGAGCAGAACCTGGTCCTCTGCAAGAGCTCTTAACTGCTGAGTCACCTCTCTGGCCCCCAAATCACTGTTTCTATGTCATAAGTAACTGCTTGGCACTAGGCATTTTCACAAGTCAAGTATCTTGGGATAATGAATATATATATTTCCTAAGCCCAATGGTACAAGATCTTTCATACCCTAAAATCTGGGTCATATACAAAAGAGAATAAAACTACAGCAACTTTTTACCCTCAAATAATACTGTCTTATAAAAGTTTCATTTGGATTGAAAACTATAAGCAATCCTATATTCCCACATATCATCTTCATGTGAATATATGTATTGCATATGTCTGTAAAGGAATTCTCTTTCTCTCTCTCTTTTTCCCTCCCTCCCTTCCTCCTCCATCCCTCTCTCTATTTCCTGTGTGTGGATAAAACCATAATCAACCGTTTTCTGTCCCTGCCCCCATGCTATGTCATTCCCACCGTGATAGACTCTATCCTTCTGAAAGAGTAAACTAAAAATAAATAAACAAATAGAAGCCCTTTCTGGTGTTCGTGAGGATTTATCACAGCAATGGAAGGTGAGCAGTCAAGAAGTAGGAACAGTGGTAAGAACCCCGAAAGGAGAACTCACTTTTGGTGTCCACAGGTTTCTCTCTTGGGGAGACATCATGAGAAAGTTGTTCCTTTACTTTGGCAACGTCTTGTGGGTGTAAAAAGTCAAACAGATTCTGTCCCATCAAGCTGCCCTGTTGAGAGAGTGGATACACACTTATATCAATGAAGTCACCTTTGGACATTTCTTCACACACATAAGATAAATGTTCCTTGTTAGAGATTGATATTTTTCTCCCCAGTGCTGGGGCTCAAACCTGGGGCCTTGTGTGTACCAGGAGAGTGCTCTACCACTGAGTTACACCCCAAGAGGTAAACCTTCCTTGAACTCAAATAAAGATACATCACATCATGAGGCATTAACTTGACATTTGTAAATACAAACAAAAGTGCATTCTGAGTGGCTGGAGAAATGGCTCAGTAGTTAAGGGGCACATGCTTTTCTTCTGGAAGACTCAGGACCTACAGGGAAGCTCACAGCCGTCTGTATTCTCGTCTCAGAGGATCTGACAGTTCCTTTGGCTTCTGTGGTACACACGCACGCATGCGGTACACAGATACATGAGCAGGAAAACCAGCACTGGGGGACATGTGCTCAACTATGTTCATAGCAGCATTATTTGTACTAGCCAGAACCTGGAAACAACCTAGAAGCCCCTCAACCAAAGGATCTACCTGGGCCCTGCACAGAATAGCATCACACAATCACAGAATTTTGCTGGAATCTTTAAGATTTTCAATAGTGGCAATAAGAACCAGAAGGACACTGCATTTATTCTTGCTCATCCAACCTCATTTTTCTACAACTGATGTTGGTAGGGACCAAAACACAGTCTTCTCAAATACTAAGGACTTAGGGGATCGTTCTCTAAGATGAAAGGCCTTACTTCTCTGAGGTTTCATAATAAAGTCAAATACTCTTTCTAAGAAAGAATTCACCCTTCTACTGTCTTCCTTCTCTCTCAAAGCTCTGACTTAGCGGCAAAGGGAAGGATGGGGTCAGACACAGCTTCAAGTTAGGATTTGTTTACAATAATCAGGACCATGTGGAAACACCATGGTTTGATACCTGATCATACTGCAGCGTTTTGGAGATGGACTTAGATACGAAGAGAATCCTCCCTCTTTCACATCCGACCACGAACAGGAAACCCTCTGCTGTCTAGGATCAATACAAAACCCAGACTGAGTCATTTCTCCTGCACCCAGTCAGCGTCGGAGGAGAGACGTGGCTCTGAAACTCTCAGAGCTGTGAAGACAGCCGGCAAACCCCAGTCTAAAATGTTCATATGACATACAGAGAACGTCAAATTCCATTCCAAAGTTTTTAACATAAAATGTTAGCTATAGACTATCTTGTTGGTATCTGATTATCAAGCTACTTTACATGTGTGCAGGGTCATGGAACACGGTCCATGATGGGGAAGAAGAGACATCACGGGGTTAACGGAGAAAAGAAGAAGGTAACGGAACACATGTGATATGAAAACAGAAGTGGGGACCATTTGGGGCAAGAAAGGGAACAGGGGAGGGTGGGAAAGGCTAAACCAAGTACGAACATACATGTGTGAAAACGTTACAGTAAAGTCCATCACATTATATGACAACATTCCAAAATAACATCACCTTCGCCAGAGTCCAGTCTGCTACACAGAGAACCCTGTGAAGTTCTTAGAACACATTACTTGCTACTGCTGCTATGGCCGTGCTATGCAAACCGGGAGAGGAAGGCTGGACTCTGTGTATGTGTGTGTGCGTGTGTGTGTGGTCAGCATGTAAGTCTGTGCATCGAGTATATGTCTGGTGTCCATGGAAGCAGAAGAGGGCATCAGATCACAAGGAACTGGAATTATAGATGGTTGTGAACCATCAGGTTGGTGCTGGGATTTGAACCTGGATCGTCTGGAAGAGCAGCCAGTGCTTTTAACCTCTAAACCATTTCTCCAGGCTGGTACCCCCCAGGGAAGCATTCTCTCTCTTTTGTAAAGTCTCTTGTGGCTCAGGCTGGACTCAGACTTGCTATGCTGTCTAGGACAACTTTGAATTTCCTCCAGTCCGCCTGCCTTCATCACCCGAGCACCGGGGTTCCAGGCATTCACCACCACACCTGTTTATGCAGAGCTGGGGTCCGGAGCCCAGAGTTGTGTGCAGCTAGGCAGGAACTCTGCCAACTGAGCTACCTTCCTGCACTCTGACTCGTTCTTAAAACAATCAACAGGAAGAGTTAGGCGACGTGTGCTGGGGAGAGCTGAGGTAACAGGAAGCAGTGGGAGAGAAAAGCGCCCCGTGACTATTGGCTGGGCCTCCAAAGCCCTCTGCATGATTATCTAACATCACCCTGTATCCCCAAAACCCACTGTCAGGGCAAGGGAGATGGCGCCAAGGGAAAAGACACTGGCTGCCAAGTCTGATGCCTGAATTTGAATCCTGGGACCCACATGGTGGAAAGAGAGAACCAACTCCCCCACTGCTCTCTGATCTACACACACACGCACATGCCATGACACAGTTCCCTCCCCCCCACTGCTCTCTGATCTACACACACACGCACATGCCATGACACAGTTCCCTCCCCCCAACTGTTCTCTGATCTACACACACACGCACATGCCATGACACAGTTCCCTCCCCCCCACTGCTCTCTGATCTACACACACACGCACATGCCATGACACAGTTCCCTCCCCCCGACTGTTCTCTGATCTACACACACACGCCCATGCTATGACATGCGTCTCCTCTCCCACTGCTCTGATCTACAGACACATGCCCATGCTATGACATGCATCCCCCTCCCCCTCAGGTCAGTATAATAAAATGATTTAGATTAACCCTCCAGGAGCTGGGGTGCAGTTCAGAAGTTCAGGACACTTGCTGTTCTCTCAGAGGACCTGAGTTACTTTCCAGCTCCGACAGCAGGCAATTCAAATGGCCTATTACCCATGCTCCAAGAGAGCCTCCTGTCCTCAGGGTGCACCCCCCCACAGAGGGAGACGTAATTCAACCCGCCTATAACCCATGATCCAAGGGACCCTTCTGTCCTCAGGGTGCACCCCACACAAACAGAGGGAGACACAAACACATATGCGTGAATAAAAAGTAAATCTTAAAGATTAAGTTAAAATAAGAGTAACTTTTTTAAAGTTAAAGAAAAATTAACAAAACTATAACATGCACCTATGTCATAGTAGTAGGCAAGACTGTCAATCAGACACCAAATTTTCTGCTGTGGAGCCTAGAAAGTCCCACCTGTGAGAAAATGAGGCCACGACAGCAGCCCTTGGAAGGCTCTGAGGAGGTGGTGACCAGAGCTGAGGGGGTGTCTCAGGTGTGACGGGGTGTCTCAGGTGTGAGGGGGTGTCTCAGGTGTGAGAGGGGTGTCTCAGGTGTGAGGGGGTGTCTCAGGTGTGAGGG
>NW_004949097.1:13290880-13292801 GCF_000317375.1 Microtus ochrogaster | reverse complement strand
GTGGAGTCACTTACTTTGAGGATCAAGTGACTGAGCTCCTTATCCTGAATAAATGAAGGTCTAGAATTATCTCCTAAGAAAGACTCTGTCACACCTAGAAATAAATAGGCCAAAATTATTGAAAATACAGAGAAAGAAATTTAGTAATTGCTCAGTGTGCACTGTGCACAAGCAGCGGCTGCTATCACAATACAGTGACCCTCCCTCTTTCCTCTTCCTCCTCCCTCCCTCCCTCCCTCCCTCCCTCCCTTCCTTTTCTCCTCTTCCTTTTTTTATTGTTACCTAGGGCCTCCTGTATTTTGGGCTGGCCTTGAGTTCACTATGTAGCCCAGGCTGGCCTCGAACTCCTGATCTTGCCTCCACTTTCTGAGAGCCAGGACCACAGGTGACAGCCACCACACTCAGGTTATGTGGTGCCGAGAACCCAACCTGAGGCTTCCTAGGCTCTAAGCAAACACTCCAGCAACTGAGCTGCCTCCCTGGAGTGTCTCTGCAGCCCAGGCTGACCTTGTACTCATGACAATCCTCCTGCTTCTGACTCCAGATTGCTGAGATTATAGGCGTGAACCACTAAACCTAGCTATTGATTTAATATCCAAATAATACATGGAGAGTAAGAGCTTGAGAGAATAAAATGTACACAAGCCTCAGGAGTGGGTAAAAGAGACTCTCGTTTCTCAACAGACTCATGGAACCCAGATCTCCAAACACAGAAAAGGAAGTCCCAACAACCGCAGTCTGGCAAGGTTGCTGCAGGGTCCACAGAACACCCCTTTCTCCCAAACCCTTGCTTTGGGCTCGGCTTTACAGGCAGAGATCTAAACAGGAACCACTAGGTGGCAGTGTGCATCCGATTCATACTTTGTTTGCTTTGAGACCAGGTCTCCTGGAGCCCAGGCTGGCCTTGAACTACTACTAGTCGGCCAGTCCTGGCCTCCATACTGGGATTTTCGGTGTCTGACAGCCTGTCTTCTCACATGAAGCCAAGGGGTACAATTCTGCAAGGGCGTGGTCAGGTGGACAGACATCACAGCCAGGACCAACCCCAGACTGACAGAGTGCTCTGTATGGAGACCATGATGCCAAACCTGGAGCAGCCCTGTCCTTACCTCTCAGAGACCGCAAGTACTGCACCGCCCTCCTCAGGACAGTGAGCTTGTCCAGTTTCCGGGCCGCGGGGCTGAGTGGAGGGATCATAGAGGACAGCTCCCGAATCAGATGGTTCATCTTGTCTCTCCGCCGCTTTTCCATCTGTCTGTGAGCGTCCCTGACGGGGAGGAAGAACCTCCTTGGCTAATGTTCACCCCTTCGCCCAGAGGCACTTGGGGTGCTGGGGCCCACTGCACTCAGGGTGTGGCTGCCTTTACACAGAAGTCCCCCTCCCTCCTGTAGAACAGCATGTGGCCTCCACACATCAGAGCTGACCAGACACTGCTGTCATCCTCACTTTATTATCCAGCTCCCGATTGTGTCTAGAAAGTGCTCGAGCCCTACTCTGACAGACACCAGCACTGATTCTAGTGTTGTTGTGTGGTTTTTGACCCTAAGTCTTCTGTTCTGAGAATATCATCATCATCACCATCATCATCACCAGCATCGCCATCATCATCATCATCATCATCATCACCATCATCATCATCACCATCATCATCATCATCATCACCACCATCACCACCACCATCATCACCATCATCACCATCATCAACACCATCACCACCACCATCACCATCATCACCATCACCACCACCACCACCATCACCATCATCATCACCATTATCATCACCATCATCATCATCATCATCACCATCATCATCACCATCATCACTATCACCATCACCACCACCATCATCACCATCATCATCACCATCACCACCACCATCATCACCATCATCATCACCATCATCACCATCACCACCACCAT
>NW_004949097.1:13287098-13290580 GCF_000317375.1 Microtus ochrogaster | reverse complement strand
CACCACCATCATCATCACCACCATCATCATCATCACCACCACCATCACCACCATCATCATCACCACCACCATCATCATCATCACCATCATCACCATCACCATTATCATCATCACCACCACCACCATCATCATCACCACCACCATCATCACCATCATCACCATCATCATTATCATCACCACCATCATCATCATCACATCACCATCATCACCACCACCATCATCATCACCATCATTACCATCATCATCACCACCATCATCATCATCACCATTATCATCATCATCACCACCACCATTACCATCATCATCATCACCACCATCATCATCACCACCATCATCACCATCACCACCACCATCACTATCGGGGTACCTGCCGCAGCACACAGACGGGGTTCAGACAACAGCTCTGTGGAGTCGGGGCCTTTCCAGCTTTCACAGGATCTAAAACTTAGGTTGTCAGGTTGAGGTCTTTGCCCCTGAACACCCCGCCATCTTGGAGGTCTTCACTCCCCTCTGGCTTCTGTGGTCCTGCTTCTCTTCCTGCTTGGTTCTCCTTGCTCAGCCCAGCACCTTAGACTCAGCTTCCCTTTTCCCTAAATATTGGTGTCATCACAATCCTCTGCTTGGTCCCTGTCTCCCAAGATGCAGAGCGCCCTAGGAGAACGCACCCTTCCTAGGTTCCGTGGTTCCCAGAGGCAGAGCGCCCTAGGAGAACGCCCCCTTCCTAGGCTCCGTGGTTCCCAGACAGAGGCAGAGCACCCTAGGAGAACGCCCCCTTCCTAAGGCTCTGTGGCTCCCTGGTTTGTCATTACCTTCTCCCTCCAGCCTTTGGAAGCAGTTCAGCCCCTGAACACTTCCCAAGAAATCTGCAACTAAAGAAAATCCAAACCATAATCATCCCTCATCTGCCCTGTCAGACTCCTCCTCCAGTCCTGCGAGCTCCTCCCTCCATGTGGTGGCCCTTGGCTGGTGGCACATGGAGATTTATCCTCAACCTGTTCTTTTCCTCAAAGGGTCAAACAGTCATGAAACTTGGTAGAATATATATATACATATATATATATCTATATATATATATATATATATATATATATATATATATATATAACTCCATAGTTGCGTTTCTTTCTCTTCAGCCCCCACCAACTCTGGGGCCTTGCGCTGCCCACAAAGCCCTTTAAACTGAGCTTCCTCTTGATGTTTTCCTCAGCTGGTTTGTGCTATCTACACTTGAAGACTTGCCATTCAACAATCTTCACCCATTGGATATTGCTCTCCTTCTAAAACACAATTGGCCTCATCTGCTTCTCCATCTCTTAACTCCACGAGTTGTCACATAATAGGTTTTGTTTTCTGGCGAGGGGGGGGGGGAGTTGTTTCTTTGAGGACTAGAGAAATGGCTCAGTGATTAAGACCTTTGCTGTTCTTGTTCACAGGTGACTCACAACTGCCTGTAAGTGTAGGGATAAGTCCCGCCCCTTAGGGGGCGTGTTCACCTCGGGCTAATGTTTGCATATAAATTTGGCGAGCGTGCTCCCAGCCGCTTCTGCTTTCCTGGTCTCTGCAGAACGGTGGTTCTGTAAGTCTATTAAAACTGTATATATATATATTTTTACAATCTGTCTGCATTCGTTTACGCCGTTACATGTAAGTCCAGTTCCAGGGATCTGACACCCTCTTCTGGCCTCTGTGGGAACTGCACACATGGGGTGCACATATATACATTCAGACAAACACTTATATACATAAATCTTTTTTTAAAATATTTTCTTATTTGTTTCTGTGAGTGTGTGTGTGTGTTGTGTGTATGTGCAGGTTGGAGGCCAGGAAGAGGACATCAGATTCCTTGGAGCTGGAGTTACAGGCAGCTGTGACTCACTTATAGGTTCTAAGATCCAAACTCGGATCCTTAGAAAAAGCAACAAGTGTTCTTAACTGCTGAGATATCTCTTTATCCTACATAGTAGGTTCTTAATAAATCTTGAGTGACTACATAGCACAAGACCTTGGCCACAGCCCCTTTGAGAGAATCATCTCTCCATCCAAAGCCGGAAGTGTTCTTGATGAAAGAAGACAGGTGAGGGGCTCAGGGGAAGGTTTCCCACCGTGGTTCCTGCCATGGATTCTGACCAGGAAGGAAGGAGGCCTTGGCTCACCCCTGGGATGGTGCAGCTCACTGTCACCTAACAGGACTTGGAATAACCTAGGAGACACCCTCCAGCTCGTCTACAAGACTATTCCTGGAAAGGGTTAACTGAGGAAGGAAAACCCTCTCTGAATTATGCAATTCAAGGCCAGCCTGAGCTACAAGGGCCATATAGTAAGTTCTAGCCTAGATAGTGTTACATATAGAAATTGAGTCTCAAAAAGCAAAAAAGACCAAAAACCAAAACAAAACAAAAAAGCTACACACACACACACACACACACTCACACACACTCATACACACTCACACACACACTCTCATATACACGCACACTCACACTCTCATACACACTCACACGCACACACACTCACGCACACTTTCACACACTCTCACACACGCACACACACTCACACACATGCACACACACTCTCACACACGCACACACACACTCACACACACACACATGCACACACACTCTCACACACATGGACACACACTAACACACACACTCACACACACTCGCACACACTCGCGCACACTCGCGCACACACGCACACACACTCGCACACACGCACACACTCACACTCACACACACTCACACACACACGCACACACACTCTCTCACACACACACTCTCACACACACGCACACACTCACACACACTCACACACACTCTCACACACACACTCACGCACACACACACTCATACACACTCACGCATATGCACACAGAGTCTCATACACACGCACACACACTCACGCACACTTTCACTCTCACACACATACTCTCAGACACGTACACACACTCACGCACACACACACACACGCACACCTGGTAGGAACTCTCATTTGTTATCAGCTGATATCTCCAGATGAAGGTAGCTGTCCTTGGCCAGCTGCCCTTATCCTGTACACCTTGTTAACGGGAGAAGTAGAGAATACAGAGTCAGCCAGGAAGAAATCTCCCAGTCATAAGCGACTGACCGGAGCTTACGGTTGGACCACACCGGTATCACTGTCCTGGGGACCAAAGCTGAAAGATGGAGGGTCCTGGTGAGAACCAGTTTAAACAGACCTGGGAAGCCTGTTCGTACTGTCCTCTCTAACTCAGAAGCCGCCTTTCTGGGAGGGTGGGAAACTGACCCCAGCTTTCCCACTCCCACACAGCGCTATCCCAAGAGTTGTCCAAATGGTTTCACTGTATAAACCTAGCTTTGGGGGGGGTTAATGAAAGCATCTCAGGCTACAAGGTGCATAGGAGAGAGGGGCAGGTTGAAGAATGGCTCAGTGGTAGAGCCCCTGCAGTGAGGATAGGGGTGTGGCTCAGTGGTAGAGCCCCT
>NW_004949097.1:13282962-13286774 GCF_000317375.1 Microtus ochrogaster | reverse complement strand
CTGCAGTGAGGATAGGGGTGTGGCTCAGTGGTAGAGCCCCTGCAGTGAGGATAGGGGTGTGGCTCAGAGACACACATCTTACCTAGCTCGCTTGGGGTCCTGTGTTTATTCCCAGCAACAGACAAACAAGCAAACACTGAGATCTTCGTTATCTAGCTGGCTTAGGAGCTATGGAAGCAAGAGCTTTATGAGATTAACTGAGTGCAGATCACGGAACTATTCTGTAACCGATGGGTTGGGTGGCCAGTAAACTGACCGGGAGACAAACATGCACGAGTGTTTTGCTCCTGGTGCAGTGTTTTGATAAGGGAAGAGGGGAGTTAGCCGTGACCATGAACATTACATACTGATATAGATTATACACCGACATCTCATTCAGATTCTGGCTGACCTTCCTGGACAGCCCTCACCACCAGTCCTGGAAGGCAAGATCAGGGACAGGTACAGTAGGCAGTGACCAGCCGCCACGCAGCCACAGACTTGGAAATGACTGAAAGAGTTCACGGGGTTGGAACAATGCGCACTCACTGGGCCGGGTCCGAGTCACTTCCTTTGCGTTTCCTCGGAACCTCCATGACAAGGGCGCTGGCAGGTCCAGGAGCCGTGAGTTTCATCATGTGACTAGAAACCATAAAAGCATGGCTGTGGTTCTCTACCGGCCCTTTACCTGTGGGTGAGAAAGCAGGGAAGAGGGTTTCAGACACTAACTTTCACTTTATGCATGATTATATCACACAATTCATACAGTAGCTCTGTCTTGATATCTGAAAACTCAGCCAAGAGAAACATGACGGGATGAGAAATCGCCTTTATTTGAATTTAGAGAATTCAAACATGAGTTTGAAATATGTGTATTCATTCACCTTTGGAAGTTTATTGTGTGACAGTAAAACAAGTACACGGAGGGCATGGGGCCCAGAGGCAGCCAGAATGGAGGCAGTGGAAACAGTAAGGGGCTCAGAGAAATGGCAGCCTTGCTTCCTGGCTCTGAAATACACGACTGTGGTTGGCTGTGGCCCTCTGAGGGGGGACTATTACAAGGAACCTGAGAATCACTGAATTCATGATGGAGACACAGGGCTAGGGGTGCAGCGCAGCGGTAGAGCAGTTGGCTAGCACACATGGGGTCGTGGGTTCCATCCTCAGTACCACAAAATCCAACAGTGGAAACAGACAGGCTTTATGCTGTGGTGATTGACACCCATCAATCAATCAATACTGAAAAATACAGACCAAGGAGCCTTAGGGAGAGCGAGGGGGAGAAAAGGAGCCGGTCCCATCATCTCCAGGACTCTGGTAGGAGCAAAAGTTGTTGTAACTGTTTAGAAGGTGATCTGAACATGGTGTGGAGGCCACGGCACGCCCCCGAGCCAGCATCCGCCCCTTTGACACAATGCCTTTTCTACTAAAAATTCATCAAAATCTTTCAACAGTGGCTGAGTGTGACCCAAACACCTCTAACCCCAGCTCTTGGAAGACAGGAGCAGGGAGATCACAAGTTTGAGGCTAGCCTGGGCTACAGGAAATCCCATCTGACTATCGACCTCAGGACCAGATCCCCTAGCATTCTCTTGTAAGGAAAAAGTCAAGATCTGGCAATGTGTGCACACCAAGAGCAATTGTCACATCCCAGAGACAAGATCAAGTGGGAGGAAGTGAGGGCAGACCTCACCCAGGGTCTTTGATGTTGAGTGTCAGAGAGGCAGAAGACACGGCCAAGACTGGAGCGGAATTCGTTTCACTGACCTCCTGCAATGACGTGGGCCATCCCTCCCATCCACATCGCCAGCAAGGTGTGCAAGCTGCTTTAGGAGCCGGTCAGGTCAGAGACACATCAGGGAGCTTCACGTACACTGAGTCTGGCCAAGTACCTCAGAGGAGGCCAAAACTACTGTCCTGTCCAATGGCCTGCAGCCATGACTAACTGTTATGGGAAGGGGACTTAATTGGTGGCGTGCTGGCAAGCAATCTCCACAGAAATCCTTCCTCAGCGATCTTAAGTCAGTGTACTCCCCTGCCTCGAGCACACCTTTGGCTAAATTCTGCTCTTGTAACCCAATCTTCCCGAAGCAGGCTTAGCAGATCCTGGGTAACATCACTTTGTTACTCTCGGTCTCTCCTCGGTTGACCCCATGGGTGCTCACGGCTGCTGACACATGAGAAATAGGCAAAGAGAAATGGAAAAACTCACAGCAATTATATTTTTGTTGTTTGTTCTTGCTGTGTCTGCTTGGGTTAGCCACAGTTCCCGGCAGCACGATCAAACAATGGCCTCTAGATCTGACTAATCCCCATCACGGGTGCACTGTGGTCAAGGAAATGCTCCCAGGTAGACTGGAAGGAGCTGATCTACTCCAAAGGGCCTGAGACACACCTGAGGCTTCCCTGGGACAGCGGCGGCAGAGACCCTCAGCCCGCCCGCAGACAGTACCCTGCAGGTTCCAGGCTGGTCTAGCTTCCTGCCAGTCACTGTAAGAAGGCTCTGGCATCTCTGCTCCTCTGGCTGTGCCCAGACACGTGCATCTGCCCAACATCACCCCATTGTTAGGTGAAATTGTTCAGAATCCCTCAAAGCCCTGGAGGCCAGCCAGCACTCCACTCTCCGGCCAACAGACAGGTTCCATTTTAGTTATCAGCACATCGCAGAAATGGCACACGTCGGAAGGACTGCAGGTATTGAAGGAATGTAATCCAAGGTCAGTCAGAAAGGTCACGTGTTCTGGAGGCCAGCTGGCCTGGGTTCAGGCTCTGGCTCGGCAGTCTTTCCCTTAGGATGGAACCTAAGTTCTCAGCTCCTCAGCATCTGGAACACAGAATAAAACAGGGCTGTCCTCAGGCGGCTCCTGCAGAGCTGGCGGCTACAACTCAGGAGGTGTTCAGAGCATCCAGTGAGAGCCTGAAACGGTGTACAGGGTGTTTGTTGGGGGCGGGGGGATGCGCGAGCAAGCACCAGCGAGGAGTACTGTAGCCACTGAGTCATGAGAAACCGCTGAGCTGTGATTCAGAATCCAGTCAGAGTGACACAGCCCAAAGAACATTTCTCTGACGATGGCTTTAGAAAAAGCATTCCGCCTAACCCCAGGTCAGATGAGAACAGGACAAAGCAGTTCTCAGAACCTCAGAGAAGCCAACCGGTCCCAGACCTGGTGAGCCCCACACTGAATAGCAGCCCGGCAGGTCAACTTCAGCAGGGCTTTCTGAAAGGCCTAGGGCAGATCTCTGAGATAGATGAGAGTCGGGGCTTCACCTGAGAAACCCAGCCCCAAAATACAGTTCCCTCAGGTTCTGAGCAAACAGAGATCACTGTTGGCCAATGGGATAATTAATGTTAGTGAATCAGGCCATGAGGGATGGCTCTACCAAGCCAGTTAAACTTGAGAGACAGAAGAGGAATCTATCAGCACTCATAAAAACATCTGCATGCCATTTCAAAGATAGTCAGTTATTATAAAAATATGAAGGAGCCTGAAAAGGAAACAGCGGGAACATCTTTCACACGCATTTGTTTTGTTTGTTTTCAGATAGGCTCTTGTGTCTAGCAAAACTTGACCTTGACTATGAACTTGAAATCCTCCTGCCTCAGCCTGCTGAATTCTGCCTCTGCCAGTGAGTGTTTGCGGGTTTGTGTCACCAAACCCAGCATAACAAATACTTTAAAAGCAATAAAATAGCAGGGCGGTGGTGGCGCACACCTTTAATCCCAGTACTAGGGGGGAGGGGCAGAGGCAGGCGGATCTCTGTGAGTTCGAGACCAGCCTGGTCTACAAGAGCTAGTTCCAGGACAGGCTCCAAAACCACAGAGAAACCCTGTC
>NW_004949097.1:13281670-13282862 GCF_000317375.1 Microtus ochrogaster | reverse complement strand
CTGTGAGTTCGAGACCAGCCTGGTCTACAAGAGCTAGTTCCAGGACAGGCTCCAAAACCACAGAGAAACCCTGTCTCGAAAAAGAAAAAAAAAAGCAATAAAATAACCCTATCATTTGTATCCTTAATACCACTGTTTCCATAGTAACAGTGATGCCCAGAATCTAAAATTATTGTCAGCTCTTTGAGAAATCAGTAACAAATCATTTCTAAATCTTCCTCTAAATAGCTTGCCCTTGAAGCATCTTAAATTCTGAGGTGTGGATTTGATGCCCCCTTCCCATCAGCCCTTTTGCTTCCTGTCACATGTCTCAGAGGTAACTGTGGTGACCATGTACAGGAAGTAATAAGGACCAGACAGACGGCTCAGTGGGTAGAAACACCTGCTGCAGACACCTGAGGTTTGAGCCTGATCCCTGGAACGGTCAGTGAAGAATTGACTCTTGAGAGTTATCCTCAGACCTCCACAAGTGTGCCGTGCCCAATGTGTACACACAAGCGCGTGCGCACACACACACACACACACACATACACAAACATGAAATAAATGAATGAATTAGAAACTTAAAAAAAGACGTGCTAACGCTTTAAGGAAATGTTATACGCTGATATCTAGGGAAGCTGGGTCTGGTCACTTTCCTTGAAGGCAACGTGGTTGCCTGGGAGACCTGTTAAAGCGGTGGCAGCCTGCTAGGGCGCAGTCCTGTTTGTCTCCATGGTAACACAATGACCTTTGTCTGCCGTGTAAACTCAGAGAAGTCCAGTTCTCCAGCCGAGGAGCTGGTACACACGCAGAGAAAGAAAGCTGGCCTGGAGGCTGGGGTGTCGTACCTGATATTTCACCAGAACACCCCTCGGGCCCTGACAATCTTCTGTCCCTTTAGATGTCTTCAGGGCATTCAGCAATGTCACCAGCGTTTACGGCATCCTAGCTTCAAACACCTGTACCGCCAATCACAGTATTTGGGGGGGGAATGGGTCAGCAGGATCCCGAGTTCAAGGCCAGCGTGGCCTGTGATGCGAACAGACAGGGAGGGGCAGGTACCTGCTTCCCTGAAGGCTGTCATGGGGTCAAACTAAGTAGTTCTGAGAAGGCTTTTGAAAGAGGGAGTGGCCACTCGGGAGGCAGAGGCAGGCGGATCTCTGTGAGTTCGAGACCAGCCTGGTCTACAAGAGCTAGTTCCAGGACAGGC
>NW_004949097.1:13265035-13281570 GCF_000317375.1 Microtus ochrogaster | reverse complement strand
AAAAAACAAAAAAAAAAAAAAAAAAAAAAAAAGAAAGAAAGAAAGAGGGAGTGGGAAGTAGCCTGAAAGACGTGAGTGTTGCTTTTCCGGAAAAACCAAGAGAATGAGCGGGAGATGCCCGCAGAAGGACGGCCAGGCCAACCCGCCCGCCCTGTGTGAGAGGCATCCCTCTGCTCTCCCGCCTTCGCCCCCAGCCTCAGGTTCAGCTCATTCCTCGTCCAGGGTGATGAATGCGCTGCTGCCAACCAGGAACCACACAACAAAAGGTGCACGCGTCTTTCATTCTGGAGAAACCTCTGTCCCTCAAACGGACTTACTAGGTTAACTGTCCGCATGGCGGGGACTCTAATGCCACACAGCGAGGCAACTTCAGCAAAGCTGGCTTCCTTTCCAGAAAGAATGCAAATGCTGCATCCTCCTGTCGCCCGCCATTTTCCCTTGTTCCTATTCTGTCCCCTGAACGCACCGCACCATCTCCTCTCTGCGAGATACCCACTGCGGATACTAAAGTGCTCCCTCTTCATAAACTAGACAATGTCTCCCCAGTTTTGAGAGGGGGCCTTATTCTCTGTGGTTAGCCTATCGGGTTTTGCTTTGTCTTGTCAATATGATATAACGGCAGCCCATTTCTGCTGTGGTTTGAACGTGAAATGTCCCCATAGGCTCATGTGCTCAAACACTTGGCCCCCAGGTGGGGGCACTGTTTGTTTGGAAGGTGGTGGACCCTTTGGAGGTGGACTCTCACTGGAGGAAGTGGGTCACTGTGGGCGGGCCTTGAGGTTTGATAGCCAGGCCACACTTCCTGTCTGTTCTCTGCTTCCTGTGGACACAAGGTGACCAGTAGCCTCCCACTTCTTTGGCCATGCCTTCTCTGTTGTGGTGGGCTGTGTCCCCTAGAACCGAAAGCCAGAACAAACCAGTTTCTGAGTCATTTCTTCTATGACACATTCCTAAGGAGAGAAGCCAGGAATAAGCTCTCCTCCAGCCTAAGCCACTACTGACCTCTCTAGGCTGAACTCTGGTTTCAACAGTGTATACTTGGTGGGTCTTTCATGAACGAACCAGCCCTGCCCACACCTAGAGCGAAGTTTCATTCACTTAAGAATCAGAGTCTCTGTCAGGCACTTGATAGGAAAAGGGATCAGAGATGGGAAGGACGGGTCAGGACCAACTCTGCCCTCCTAGGACCCGCATGCCGAAGGTGGAGCCATGAAACCAGCACAAGCAACATGCGGCAAACAGACAGGAGAGCAAGACAGAAACACTGCGGTGTGAAAATAGGAATTCGGAGGGGCTTCTGTGGCAGAGACAATGTCCTGGGGTCATGAGGGAAAGGGAAATTAGAATGTGTGGAAGCTGGGGCCCTCCACACAGCTTACAGTCGGACCCGGCCACTGCCACCGCCTGTGGAGTCAGGGGGTTTAGTCCAATTTTATAAATAAAACTGGAGCTCAGAGAAACAAAATAAGTTAGCCAAAATCACCCAGCTGGTAAAAATGATTTTCCTAAACAGATCTCTACCATAAACAAACAGGAAAGAAACGAAGCTTGTGGCCCAGGATTCAAGTCCAGAAAGAGCCCATAGGCCTTGAGAGTGGGCTCTCTCGTGGTGGGGCATGAGCTTGGCAGGTACAAGGTCCTGGGTTTGATCTGCAGCAGCAGCAGCAGCACCACCACCACCACCACACATACACAGACACACACATGCACAGACACACAAAGAGACACACACACTGCAAAAACATACCCAGCAGATTCTGCAAGACTGTGTGAGTTTTGTATATGAGTGTTTCGCTTATATGGATGTCTGTGTATCCCTTGTGTGCCCTCTGTGACCCAAGAGGCCAGGGCACCAGTCTTCCTGGATCTGGAGTTACAGAGGGTGGTGAGACACCACATGAGTGCTAGGATCTGAACTCAGGCCCTCTGCAGGAGCAGCCAGCGCTCCTCACAGTGGAGCTCTTTGTCCAGCCCTTCCCATGCACCTCGACCTCACCTAATTCCGGGGATCTCATGAAGCAGAAGCTGCTACTGCCCCCACCTTCCAGAGGCGGTGCTAGATTCTAAAAGCGGGGAGGAGCAGGGCACAGATTGGCACACACCAGGGCAGGGCGGGCAGGTGCCTCAGCTTCCCTTGGGTCAGGCAGGCTAGCACTGAGTCCCCGATAGTGCTGAGTGGGCTCTGGGGTTGACTCATGACCTGGATCCCACGCGCCTGAGAAGCTCCTGCTTTCACCATGCTGAGAGCACCCAGCCCATCCTGGAGTAGCTTGTGTGAGGCATTCCTAGAAGAAACTTCGGAGGACGCACTAGGAACAGCAGCTTATGCGAAGCAGTATGGGACACCAGTTTGGGTTTCTGAGTCATGAACATGAACTTGAGCCACTACAGTTGCGGGCCCTCTCCCTAGCTCCACGGGTTCTGGAACCATCTCCCCGGAAGAAGCGCGCTGCTGGGCAGCGGGCTCATTCTCAGCATTTACCCCACAAGCTGGTCCCATGAAACGGTAAGGGAGCAAGCAGTTATGTTTGGCTCATCTTCACTTTTTGTGGACAACTTCAAAGCAGCCCCGTAGTCGTAATTTTTTTCATACAATGTAAGCCGAACTGTATGTTGTCCCACAATCCAGCAGGAGTAGTTTTTAACTTTTGTTTTCCCATGAGCACTTATTTCCAAACGGAAGGGCTTGCAGGCAAAAAGGCAGGACCCTGCTTGGCGTCTGGCATAAGGACCTGTTTTGCAAATTTCCGCAGTAGAGCCGAAATGGCGCCACACTTAGATGACTCTCGCGTAGTGGGCAAGTGACCCTAAACTAAAAGACGTGTTTAGTTGGTGCTCACGGACCGCGCTAAGCATCCCAAATGCTGTTGTAGCTTGTTACCCCTCACAGCCACAGGCCCTAGAGGCCGAGGAAGTCATCAGTCCCATTTTACAGGGAGGAAACTAAGGCACCCAGGGAGAGTGAGGAAGGGACCCTCTTTCAGCAAAACTGCTTTGAGCTCCACACGAGGCCTCTGAAAGGCCACAGACAGACTCCCCACCGTTTATTAAAATCACACCAGTCGGGTAGAGACAGGCCTGCAGCCAGCACTTGGAAAGCAGGTCCAGGTTGAGACGGTCTTACAGCAAGTTCCAGGCCAGCCGAGGGCTACCCAGCAAGAAACCACTCGGTCAGTCAGCCCGGAGTCATATTGGCCTCTCGACTTCTGCACCTGCTTTTACTTATTGTTTTGTTTTTTTCTTCTGCCTCCCACCTGCCTTAAGTAACAGCTTTTTACGATTATCATCTGTGAAGTAATGGCCGCGGTGTTCCAGGGAAGACACCTCCAAGTTTTACCCAAGAGCGAGAGAGGACAAATGAGGCTAAAACCCCAACAAGACTCACAAAACGAAAAGGAACAAGCTGAGGTTACAGCGCTGGCCCGGAGTCCTGGGTTCGACCCCTGGCCCCGGAAGATAAAAGGATTATTCCCCCACCCGCCATCCCAAGCCCACAGCCTGCTTTACTACCGAGGCTAAAATGAGATTGCCAGGGTGCCCGCTCTCCCCACCCTCCCCAGACCAGGACTTGGCACTGGGATGCAGCAAGAGCCTCCTGCAGCACCCTGGAACCCGCTGCTTCTTTCAGAGAGGCGAAAACCGGAGCCTCCGGATGCAGAGGATGCAGAAGCGGGGCGCGGGGAACTGTGCACACAGCTCACCCTCTGCAGGGCGCGGCCGGAACCCGACCCCGCACCCGGGACTCAGTCCCCGAGGCGCTGCACCTGAGCTGGGGCTGCGGGCACCCACCGCCTTGACCCACTGCCCTCAGATGAGACCCTGGTGTAGACATGCAGGAAGTCCCACTCCACCCCCACCACATGCAGTAGGGATCCTGGCTTCACTAAACGGGGACTCCTAGCATAGGGGCCAGCCCGCCATCGGGTATACCCCGGCGCTGTCAGGGTCCCTGAAAACCACCCACCTGGAGCCTCAGCCCTGGCTGCAGCCATTGCGAGCCCCGAAGCCCCGCGACTTCCATTTGCGATCCGGGCGCGGGCTCGGCCACTGAGGCTCCGGTAGCCCTCGCCGGCTCGGGGCGGGACCACGCATCCGCACAGGCGGAGCTTCAGCCGACTGCCCCAGCCAACAGGCTGCAGCCGGCACGCCCTGGGAGGCGGTGGGACCGCTAGCAGGAGGTGGAGGAAAGGGGAGACCCCTGCGTGGTGCCAGGACAGGTTCGCGGGCCCGGCCCTTTTCTGGCTCTAGGCAAGCGCCTAGCTGTGGACTTCCTGGTGTGGGTGTCAACAGCTGTCACGGGGACTTCTGCAACAGGCACAAATGCAATCATCAAGGCTCCTTGGAGCGCTCCACCTCCCTTCATCCTACGCTACGCAGGTACCCCCAGCACACACTGGGTCCAGCCCGCTGGTCGCGAGATGGATTCCTCGGGTACAGTCTGCCTAGGTAAAGCAACAGCAGTGAAAACGACAGGATTTGGCACGGGCCAGCTGGGTCTCCGAGGACTCAGCTGCAGACTCTTGTTGGGTCCAGAGGGCGGAAGGTGTGGCCCTTCTTAGCTACCACTGGGTGCAAGTGAATTCCCTGTCACACAGAGAGACACCGAATTATCAAAAATCTCTTAGTTTCCCAAATGTCAGCAACACGGCCCAGAAAGGACTCCCAGAGCCCGCGGGCCGTCCTAATACCCACCCAAGTCTCCCCAACTTGCTTAGATTCCTACTGCCCAGACAATATGCGTTGTTCAGAGAGGAACCAAGCCTCCACTTCCGCCGTGAGACAGAGCTGTGCCCCTCTTTACCTCTGTCATCCAGCCACTCCCTCAGTCTCTGCTGGAGCTGAATGAGCACCCGTTCATTCCTGTTTCCTCAGTGCGGGAGAGGCTCAAGCGTGAACACTGTAGAACGGGAGCGAATCTTTACTAACAAAACACCTGACGGGATTAGGATTTATGCCACATAAAGAATCCAAAAGACAAAATGCCAAGAAATCAAAAAACCTAATTCAGGAGCTAGAGACACAAAAGAAGCAAGATGAGAATGCCTCACTGATAAAAGGTACCAAGCCACATGGCTGACATAGACAAGAATAATGGGTTAATTTAAGATGTAAGAATTAGTTAATAAGAAGCCTGAGCTAACAGGCCAAACAGCTTATAATTAATGTAGGCCTCTGTGTGTTTATTTGGGACTAAAGGGCTGTGGGACCTGGTGGGACAGAAACCTCAGTCAGCACACCCACAAGGAGGTTTACAACCAGAACTCCAGTCAGAGAGATCAGCTCTCACCCTCTTCTGACCTCCACAGGTTCCCGTGGTACACATAAATAACACTCAGGCAAAACACTCACACACATAAAGACAAATCTTTTTCAAAAGCCCAAACAATAAGTGAGCTAATGAAATGAACAGCCGATTTTCGAAAGACGGGGTACAAATGGCCAAGAAACGTGGAAAAGTGCTCAGAAATGCAAATTCAAACTATTCTGAGATTTCAACTCGGCTAGAACAGACGATGGCCGTCACTCAGAAGGATGTGGCAGAGGGGCCCCCAATATACTTCTGGTGGGAACGTAACTAGCCCAGCCACTGTGGGACTCAGCATAGCGAGGCTTTAAAACTAAAGCATCTAGACGACCCGTCTACCACCAGGGGAACGCGTCCCGGAGACACTGAAGCATTCACCTTTACTGCAGCCCTCGTGCAGCTCAGCGCTGCAGCCAGCCTGCGTCTGCCAACGAATGACTGGGTGATGCGGTAATATATGCACAGAGGAATTCTGTCCAACCACAGTGGACAGGATTGTGTCACGTGCAGGAAAACCAGACAGAGATAACTGTCCTGGATGGATTGTCAGGCTCAGGAAAACACCGTGAATCCTAGATTTCAGGACGTGTATCTACAGAGAGAACCTGTGCACAGGGACAAAGGGGACCGGTGGGGGAGGTGAGGGAGCAGTCCAGAGAATGGATGACAATGCCCTTAGGAAACCCAGGACTATGCGCAATGAACATACTCTGATTTAAAAAAAAAAATGAGTGTTTTTGGCAAGGTCCTTCATAGATAACAGCGTGGAGATTAATAGTGAGGTCTCCTCAGGAGTTCACGTCAGGCATGGCGCCCAATGAGCTTGAATCACCACAGGCCTCGCTTCCTCGAAATGATGATTCATGTCTCCCAGAGCCTGAAAACAAAGGGAAGAATGCAGTCGCCCCCCCCCCCAAGAAAGCAGGAGGCTGAGGGCCCAGGCCAAGGCCAGGGTCCTTGGGGCCACTGCCCTGTCTAGTGCCCCCAGCCCCCCCAGTCAGGTTTACATCCCTACTTGTGTTTATGCCTGGAAGCTTTTTTTCTAGACAAGAGGTTATTTTTTTTGTTTAAAAATAATAGCTGGGGTACACACTTGTAATCCTAGCACGTGGGGGTAGAGGTAGAAAGACTGAGTGGTGGACAAGGTTATCCTTGGCTACAAGTTCATTTGGAGGCCAGCCTGGGCTGAGACTGTCTCAGCCCCACAGGGGAGGGTGTGGGGAGGGCTGGGAATGTGATCTTCAGAACCCCACAAAGCCACCCTCGTGGTGCATGGATGCAACCCCAGTGCTGGAGAGCTGAAGGCTGGATGATGGGGGAGGGAAGCTCGAGGTCATCCTCAGCTGTAGTTAGTTCAAGGCTAGCCCAGGCTGCATAAGAGCCTATCTTAAGGACGGAAAGGTACTTTCTCGTTTCTAGCCAGTAGTATCCCTTACTTTCCCCCTTGGGAAATTTTTGAGAAAATAGTTTTGAAACCCAATTTACAGAATCTTGGCTAGTTCTTTCTGGTCAACATGGGTTGGTCCTGAGCTCAGAGCCCAAGAATGACCTGGTGTGGCAGGAAGCCTCGCTCACCCAAGTGGGCAGTATTCTGCTTCACTGCTAAAGATCCTGTATGATCAACTTCCAGAGTAAAGCTCGTGTTATTTTGCCCCCCTAGGAAGGAATCCTCTTTACAACCATGATTGGGAGAGCTTTCCCGACAGCTAGGATCAAACAACAGCATAGTTAATCACACCTAAGATATTGCCCAAGGTTCATAAAAATAACAAATAGCCAATTTTGAGCTCTTAAGAGGTTGAAGAGAAATAACTCTACCGATAATACTTTGGAGTGAGAGATCACCATGGAGAAATGGAAGCTCAAATCTTCATCGTGTCTAGATTGACAGACCCAATATGGACTTCTGGAATAAGGATGGGCTTGGGTTTGGCCTCAGACAGGGAGGTGTGGCAGAGAAGACACTGGGGAAAAAACATGGTGCTGGGAGAGGGAGAGAAACAGGGATGCAGAAGGATTGGAGGAAGGCCTCTTCAGAGGGCAGTTAGGAAGTTCTACTGGGTAATTTGAACCTAAACAACTTCAGCAAAGCGTCATCCTGTTTTTCAGTGTTTTTGGAGTTGTCTCTATTAAAAGCCCAAACATTTTGAAGCAGATTGTCTTTACGAAGTAGGGCCCACAGTGTGGGGCTCTGTGGTGCTTTGGTCTTCACCCACTGCGCACAGCCTGTGAATTTCTGTAGTTGCTCTCACAGTAAGCAACAAGGAACAGATCACACTCTGGAGCGTTTACTGGTAGCCTTTCCAGACTCGCTCAGTAACCCCACATGTTAGGAGCCAATTTTCTCCTAAAATCATTGCAGAAACCATCACCCTAGGGGAGTCTGCAGAGAACTTCACACCCCTAATTATGTTAGGAATCGTTCTATTGACAGAGCCTACCCCACACCCAAATTGGCTGTTAATGGAGAGCTATCTGTTAGCAGAACCCACTTCACACTCCAAACTACCTAGGGAACTAGGTGTGGCAACTCGTGACTCCTTGGCCTACAGTGACCTGACCGAAGATAACCTCCTGCCTACGTGACCAACACAGACCACGTGACCAACATGAACCACGTGGCAAAAGCTCAGACCCCTGTGCCCACCCCCCAACTCCATACCCTATATAAGTTGTACCCCTTCTCTAATAAACTGAGGCTTCGACAGGAATCCCAGCTTGGCCTCCTTCCTCTTTTCTAGCTCATATCTTACAGATAGCGCCTCTCCGGGACCCTGGAATAACTGACCTGCCAGATGGGTTTACTAACCCTAGACTGGTGACCCGTCAAGGCAATCAACACCCACATGCACTCAGGAGAGCCTGGTCTCAGGGTGAGAACTACCAAGTTCTTCCCAGTAAGTCCCATCTGCTCCAGGATGCAGGGCTTCGTTATAAATGGAGAGTTTCGCCGGGCGGTGGTGGCGCATGCCTTTAATCCCAGCACTTGTGTCAGGAGCCGTTTTCCCCCAAAATTATTACAGGAACCATCGCCCTGGGGAGTCTGCAGAGAATCCCACACCCCCAATTGTATTGAGAACTGTTCTACTGACAGAGCCTACCCCACACCCAACTATCTGTTAATAGAGAGCTATCTGTTAGTGGAACCTGCCCCACATTCCAAACTATCTAGAGAACTAGGTCAACTCGTGACTTCCTGGCCGAGGAATCGTGACCTGACCTATCGTAACCTCTTGGCCTACGTGACTGACGTGTACCACGCGGCAAGAGCCCAGGCTCCTGTCCTCCCCCCCAAATTCCTCATCCTATATAAGCTGTAACCATACTCTAATAAACGGAGGCTTTGACAAGAACCCCGCTTGGCCTTCTTCCTCTTTCTTGCCCGTATCTTCCAGATAGCGCCTCTCCGGGACCCTGGAATTAATGAACTGCCAGGCAGGTTACACCCTTAGACTGAGTAACCCGCCAAGGTGGTTTACACACTTGGGAGGCAGAGGCAGGCGGATCTCTGTGAGTTCGAGACCAGCCTGGTCTACAAGAGCTAGTTCCAAGACAGGCTCCAAAACCACAGAGAAACACTGTCTTGAAAAAAAAATGGAGATTTTCTATATCTAGATTATGGATAGAGGAAGGAGAGATTATTTCTCCAAGTGAGAGAACAATAAAATCCTGGAAAAAAAACCATAATCAGGTATAGATCAGACAAGAATGAGACAATCTGGCTGATGACATGGCTCAGCGGATAAGGGCAACCCCGGCTCTTCCTGAGGACAGAAGTTAAGTTCTCAGAAGCCACCCTGGGCAGTTCATAACCACCTGTGAACTTCTGACTCCTCTTCTCAGAGGACATTGTACAAACCCACAATACAAATTGTAAGTTTTTCCTTTTAAAAGAATGAGAGAATCATCAAAAGGGCTTTGTGTGTGTGTGTGTGTGTGTGTGTGTGTGTGTGCACGAGAGAGAGAGAGAGAGAGGGAGGGAGGGAGAGAGAGAGAGGGAGGGAGAGAGAGAGAGAGAGGGAGAGAGAGAGAGAGAGAGTGTGTACACTTGAATTAATACTTTTCTAGGGTTTGGATACTCTGGAAGCAGTCATGGTGTTTTGCTCAAGACAATACTGTACCAGCAAGAGCAAGTACAAAGAGAGCTAGGCCCAACAGTATTTGTCCTAGTGGAGGGATTTAACAGTTGTCTTTGACTACAGACGTTTCAATGCAAAGGTTAGTGAACACCCTCCTTCCTAATTTAGACACAGCACCTGAGTCAACAGTAGTTGGGCCGCCCACTCCTGACTGGGTTGAGGAATTAAGCGGGAACTCCGTATTTCTTCATGATCATTTTAGAGGGAATGAGCCTTCCTTGGAGAGCGGCAGCTGGGAAGACAGAAGCACACGAGAAAATCTGATGTACTCCGGGGACTCCCCAGAGCGCGAGGAACCTGGGACCTGGGAACCCAGCACGGTGGTTCTCATTGCTCCAGTCCTATAGGCAGGTCAGGAAGGAAGGATGGGAACCCGCCTGCAGCTCACTGGCCCTGACAGACGAGTGCACTGCTGTAGACTGAAGACCATTGCTGTTGCTGTCTCCCTCCGAGACAGGGTCTCCCCGTGTGACCCAGACCAGGCTTGCGGGTGACAAGAGCTCATCTGTTCAATGTTCCGAGAAGAAGCCCGGTTTGGTTTCCAGTATCCATGGATGTACAAGTGAGGCCCACCCCGGGACCAGGCCCGGTACCAGTTAATAGACAGTTGACACGGTCACAGTCACACACGGGGCCCTTTGCGGCACGTCATTTTTACCATGTCTAATTACGCGGACGTGTGACTGCAGATGCCACAGTCCTCTGATCCCCCAGAGTTTACAAGCGACTGTGAGCAGCCTGTGCATGGGTCCTCTGTGAGGGCGGTGCTCACTCCTGACTGCTCAGCCATCTCTCAGCACCCCCAGGTTCCTAAAAACTTGACGCTGTGTGAGGACTGATGCTCCCTCTCTGGCGGAGGACAAAGCAACAGGGATGACAGTCATAGAATGAAAGGGGTTCACACTCCCATGTTTGTGTGATGGGGTCATTTCCTTACCGTGGGGCCTTGTGTCGTCTGCACTTGTTCCTACTCCGTGTGTTTTCAGCTATGGATCCCAACAATTTTAAACCCACACTTGGTCAACTGTTTCGACTGTTTAAATGTACTACGATCCAGGCTCCAAATACTTGAGCCTTTTCATGACGTGATCATCAGGTGAACAAGATATTCTCATGACGTGATCATCAGGTAAACTAGCTATCTTCATGATATGATCGTCAGGTGAACTAGCGATTTTCATGACATGATCTTCAGGTGAACTAGCTATATTTGGTAATTTCAATCACAAAATAGTATTTAAGTTTTAGATAGCACCAACCTGCAAACAACAACAACAACAACACACACACACACACAAAGGGAAATAAAGAAACCCCACCAACAGAACTTTCAGAAACATGGTTTTTATTCTCGCTGTGCCTTCTTGCTGCCCAACAGTCTTCAAAACGCTGGACTCGGAAGCGTGCTGGTTCTGGACAACTGCTGAATTATATTGGTTTAAAAAAATAACTACAATACACTTTTATTTCTTTATTCCTTTTAAAGCAGCATTCCCTGCTCACATTTTGTAATAAAAATCTAAAATATTTCTAGTAGTCCCACTATTTATTAAGTGTAGGCTTCCTAAGATTTTCCAGAAATAAATGCACTGGAATTTGAAATAAAACGACAAGTAATAGTGATCACAGCAAAATGGCTGCTTTTGAATTTTAACAATTCAAAGAGAGAATGTGCCAGGTAGCCAGGGACTCTCATCTGACCCTTAAGTTACTCGCAGGCCTTAAAGACAGGTAGCTACTACTCCAGGTAGCTACTACTCCTGACAGCATGGACTGTCTAAGGATCTTCTGCACCAGAACATGGAGAGTCAGTGGACAGCGTGTACAAAGCGATGCATGTCTTATAGAGCTGTGCTGTTGTGGGAATAAACAAGCCCTATCTTAAACCTTAGCAACCAACGAATGCTGTTAATGTCCCACAGCTGCCTTTTCACTGAACTAACAGCTGCTCGGTCACCTATGGCTAAGTGGTCGCTGCTGCTCCGGACAGCCTAGGCTTTCACGCCTGCAGACTCAGCTGTGAGTAACTGCTCTGACACAAAGGTTTCAATGAAAAAGCAAAAGACTGTATTAAAACAGGAAACCAATAAGTCCGGATTATACATACTTTATCTTAGAGAAACCCAAACCATGGAGTACATGGTAAACCTTCTTTGACCCGATTAGAGACTAGAGAAAATGTCACAGGCTTCTGTCTCCTACATTACGTGATTCACCTGAGATACGGGGATCTGTAAGGGACAAGTCAGTCTCAGGGCACCTTACAAATTATCTGCTTAATTTGCACCATGACTCATATTTTTAGCTTCCAAGCGGCAGGCACAGACTTTAGACAGTAGCTTAAGAAAGGCTTTCCTGAGAAATCCCTGACGGCCTCCACCACCAGGAGACCTGCTTCTCCCAACAGGGAGGTCAGAGGAGTGCTGTCCCTACGTGGTGGAAACAAGCTGAGTAATTCTTCTTCACAGCACTCCCAACCCTCCCGAGCTACCTGCACTTGACAACACTGTCTTCCTGCGGTAGCTAGGCAGTTATTGCATCTGAGCTGGAGAATCCAGCCTACTCACTGCACCAGTCAAGCCCCATACACAGCCAGGGGCCTTTGCCGCTGAATACCTTTGAAGCAGGTGAGTTGCAGAAACCCATACATCCCGCATAAATTAAGGCAGCTAGTTAAAGTCATCAGAGAGATGAGCTCTCCACCGTGTCCGGTCTGCTTTGATGAAAGACGGCACAGCCAGCAGCGGTGCTAGAAAAGCAATGCTCTCAGGAGAGACATGGTTTCACCTCCATCACATGTCCATCACAACGCTCAGTCCTCAGAGAGACACGGCTCCCAATGAATCCCTGCTCCACCTCCATCACAGAGGATAAACATTACTCGCTCGCTGAGACGTTATTCTCAACAACAGCTTAGGTAACTAAACCTCTTCAGAAAGTCAGTTCAGAATCAAGATGCTGAGCAAGATAGGATGATGTAATCATTAGGGGAGTACCCAAGGGATTTGATGCTGATGTTTTCTGCCTAGTCTCCAACCTCCTCTCCCCTGCCCCCCCCCCGGCCCCGCCTGTACTCGCTTCCTTTACTCCATTGAGGGCTTTAACCACATTGATGAGCTAACCACAAACAGGGCTGGCCTTTGTCATGGGTCCGCCATGGAGTGTGGCACCCCAGGAAAGCAGAATTCCACTCACCACTGACAGCCACTGTTCAGGATCTTTGGTTCATTGGCAAACAATGACACTAATGGTATCAAAGGGAATGAACGTCACCAGCAAAGAAGGAACGCATACTCCTGCTCTTCACGTGTCCACTGACAGGATCAGAAGTCTGACATTTAAAAAAATATTTAATAAAAATACTCTAGGTTCTACAAGCAGCTTTCATGGTCATTTCTGAAACTCAACTCACCATCACCCTGTTAAAATAATGCCTGTCCTCTTGTTAAAAAAGAAGTCCTCACGTCACAAGAAAAGTAACCGACATTTGCACAAACGTCTCCCTGCGTGTGTAAAACAGTTGCTACCCCGTCTCAGCACAGTCAACCTTGGCAGATGCTGGAGGGAGGCAGACACGGTCACCCTGACAGAAGCTCGTCTTCCCCGCCCCGGGATCTGTGTGAGCGCCTGGCAGGAAATCCTAACGCTTACTTCTCCTTCAGTTCCTTAGGACCGGCACGGAAACCGTCTTCACCTAGAGCTGTGATGTCCAAACCAGCAGGGCGAATGTTCTAGCAGCAGCTACAGATGGCCTTTTCTTTTTACTGATTCAAGACTCATGCACTTTGCAGTGAAGCAGAGACACGGAGAGTGATCTCCGGCTGCCGCGGAGCGGTCAGTGTTACGCAGCTCTGGCTGGATTAGTGTTGTAGTGGGGAGCTCAGCACGTGGCGGGATGGACCTCAACATGCACGTAGGCCGTGCAGTTAGGAGGAATGTCCGTTCCTTGTTCCAGTACCTTGTATAATAAAGTTAATAATAATAATATAAAAAAAAAGCCGAGCGATTCCTGTAGCAGTCTCAGAATCTGACCCTGTAGAAGTTCCTCGGGCTGGTAAGTGCCTAGTGCTGACGCCGCCAGCCCGCAGAGGCAGCTACCTGAGTTCTCGGCTGCGGGACTGTGCTCATCACTCATAATTTCCCAGCTTTCATGTACGTGGGGATGGAGCCACGCTGAGTCAGCCCTTCGAACCTTTTATAGGTGTAATTGAGAAAAACCCAGTCTTTGGATTTGTAGTCGGGCTCCGCAGCATTCGGCACCGGCTGTAAGATGTCAGACTCAGGGAAATCATCAAAGTTGGAGGTGTCGTCGATACTCTTGATTTCTATCGGGATGGCTGCCGGCCTTTCCCTGAAAAAGACAATTCATCAGCCACGGTGAATCTTCTTGAACTCTAACTCGCTCTGTAGACCAGGCTGGTCTCGAATTCACAGAGATCCGCCTGCCTCTGCCTCCCAAGTGCTGGGATTAAAGGCGTGCGCCACCATCGCCCGGCTCTTCTTGAACTCTTAACTGTTCAACAAACCGTTCTTGAAAGCCCTGCCCACCACTTCACGGGACAGGGGACCAAGGGTGTCTGCTGTGCATCTGAACACAGCTACGTGGGTGTCAGGATAGCTGAGGTGACCTTTTACTAAAACGTTTGCATTTACTTGGAAGTTTCACACTCTGCATGAAGACACTCTCTTGCTTTGCCCTGCAGTCCTGGAGACTGAACACAGCTAGGCGATACTCTTCCACCGACACAGTCTCCTCAACCCTTCATGCTATTTTTTCTTAAGGTGAAAAAATAAGACCCAATGAGAGAAAAATTAGAAGAGAAAGAATTTTTACTTTTTTTACTTATTCGTTTGTCTTTTGAGACAGTTTTTCTTGGCTGTCCTGGAACTCACTTTTTGGCCAGGCTATCCTTGAACTCACAGAGATCTGCCTGCCTCTGCTTCCCAAAGGCTGGGAATAAAGGTGTGTGCCACCACCCTGGGTAAGAGGTGGCCTTTTACTGAGAAGATTTTATGTGGTGTCAAGTATATGGGAGACAGTGAGATCAATCTAAGTGAGGCAGGGCTACAATTCTAGAAAAGATCTGCATACACAGATATCTGTCTGCAAAAGAGGGGACACGCATGCGTTTGTGATAAGGTCTGAATGCAAAAACGTGTCGACTGTAGGAATTTAAGACAATCAGAGAGGTTAGGTTAAAAAAACATCTCCACAAAAATGCTTTCTTATAGTAAAAACATTTAACTATAGAAATAGATAAAAGAAATTATTACTAAAATTTTTAAGTTAAATTTATTGACTTACGATGCACACACGCATAAGCACACATGCACGCGTGCGCACACACACACATGCGCATACACACGTGTGCGCGTACGTACACACACACCACAGAAGAGCGGAGGTCAGAGGACGTCACTCAGGAGTTGGCACTCCTTCTGCCACACAGGGCTGGGGACTGAACTCAGATCTTCAGTCTTTCCCTGCTGAGTCACCTCAACCCCTTATCGGTTTTTATTTTTCCACAAATTTTTAAAGGCTCTACTAGGTGCTAAGCCTACAAAATTATGCAAAAGCATGTACCGTCCATGTCTGTACAAGAGTTAGTCTTGTGCCCAGTGCTTTCATGAGTACATACTGTACCTTTCTCGTCTTCCCCGAGGAACTCTTAACACCTTGTCCACGGTGTCTTACCCACAATTTCCAGACCCGGGCATGAAGATTATGGAAGTTTAATTAAGACTCAACTGAGTGGAAAGAGCCCCAACTGTGGCCTCTGTGACCACCCGTTCCTGTCCTGTGACTGTTTCCGGAACTCATCGAGAGCAGCACAGCAGATGGTTCTCAGACGAGGCAGGACTGCTTCCTCTCCTCAGTTCTCAGCCTTCCTGATGCTGCAGCCTCCTTACAGCTAGCTCCTCACGCTGTGGGGACCCCAACCATAACCCTATCTTCGTGGCTACTTCGTAACTCTATCTTTGCTGCTGCTATAAATCATGATGCAATCGTGTGGTTTTGATGGTCTTAGGTGACCCCTGTGAAAGGGTCGTTCAACCCCCTCCCCGAAGAATCATGACCCACAGGTTGAGAACCCCTGGTCTTGACAAATCAGAGGCACAAGAACCACCAAATCCAGAAGCTCATTTTTCTCAGTCCAGGCCTCAGAACATACCTGATATGTCCCCAGTCTACACCCTCAAAGAAGGGGTGACCTTTGATCTCTTCTACACCACCATTCCCAATTCTGTTTTCAGAATCAGTACAAAATCTGGAAAAGGAAACCAATCATCAGTCACATCTTTCACTTAAAACACTCTAAATGAGCTGGGCGGTGGTGGCACACGCCTTTAATCCCAGCACTCGGGAGGCAGAGGCATGCGGATCTCTGTGAGTTCGAGACCAGCCTGGTCTACAGAGCTAGTTCCAGGACAGGCTCCAAAGCCACAGAGAAACCCTGTCTCGAAAAACCAAAAAAAAAAAAAAAAAAACAAAAAAAAAAAAACCCAAAATACTCTAAATGTATAACTTCAAATGTTTTTAGGAAGCATGTTCTTACTGAGTTTACTCTGGGAGAAACGGGGAAATACAAATCACCACAAGTATCTACCATTTAGATATCCCATCAATATTCCGAATCTATTTCTCTTCATCTCTCATAATAATATTAAAAATAGTGTTGACACATTAATGATTATTTTAAGACTCTTTTCCACTTAGTATACTAATAAAGTTTCTCAATGCTGTTCAGTGTTTTCCTGTGAGGTGATTTTTTGAGACCCGTGTACGGAGACATCAGAGTGTAACATCCATCTCCGCTGCTGAGGACTTACATGAGTTCCAACTTTTCACAACTAAAATAGCACAACTTTGCCCCTACGTGGTTATATGCTCTATTAAATCCTAGAAATAAAACTGCTGGTCGAAGGTCATGTGCAGTTTGATAATTTTACACAATATGCTGCCGGCTGGCCACTCACAAGGGTTGTCACACTTCATGTCCTGCTGTGGGGTGTCTGTGCACCATGTGAAGATCTGGTGCTGTGACTGGGGTGTCCTGCTGTGGGGTGTCTGTGCACCATGTGAAGATCTG
>NW_004949097.1:13262363-13264910 GCF_000317375.1 Microtus ochrogaster | reverse complement strand
GCACCGTGTGAAGATCTGGTGCTGTGACTGGGGTGTCCTGCTGTGGGTGTCTGTGCACCGTGTGAAGATCTATTTCTGTGATTGCGGTAATAAAAAGTAGAACGGTCAATAGCTAGGCAGGAGGCATGGGTGGGACTTCCAGGGAGAGAAAGGAAGAGAAGGAGAATCTAGGCATGCAGGAGAAGCCAGGAGACACGGAAAGGAAACAGGAGGTACAGAGAGGTAATGCCACAGGACAGAACATAAATTAATATAAATGTGTTAATTTAAGTTATAAAAACTAGTTAGGAACACGCCTAAGCTATAGGCCAAGATTTCAGTACTAAGAAGGCTCTGTGTCATTCATGTCATTTTGTAGGGAATGAGAAATAAGTAGTTAAGAGCACTTGCTGCTCTTGCAGAGGACCTGGGTCCAATTCCCAGCACCCACACTAAGTGGCTCACAACCGCCTGTAACTCCAGTTCCAAGGGATCTCCTAGCCTCCATGAGCAAGTGGTACCCACATACTTACACATAAAAATGATAAACTCTTCCTTAAAAGTTTGAATTGTGTAAATCCTTTATTTAAATTGACCAGATCAGCGGCACTCTCCTCCACACACCAGCCCTGCCTCCGAGAAATGGATCATTTGGACCTAGGACGTTTTAAGTCACTAACCTGAGAATCAAGTCCTTGGCTTTCTCCGAGACGGGCACTTCTGGAGGAAACGCCAGTGTCTCCTTCCAGCTCATAACTTTTCTGTATGTCTCCTGGGGTGTCTCGGAGCAGAAAGGTGGGAAGCCTGGGCATCAGGGAAACAGAATGAGCTTTGGTGATCAGCCAGATCTACAGGTACAGAGCCACGAGAGACAAGCAGACCGAGCGCTCTGAGGTGACACCAGCGTGCACCAGTTTACCGTGACATTACTAACGAAGTCCCGCCTTCTCTCATCTTAACCCTTCATGTTAAACCCTTCCTTTGATAAAAAAAAAAAAAAAAAGCCAAGATAAATGACTTTCTCCCTGCCATAGGGTCCCTGAGCAGTTTATCAATTCGTATTTAACACTGAAAAATGTGGGAAATAGATTCAAAACGCTCTGCTATTTTTGCCTTTAATAGCTGTAATAAGTTCAAACGATGGCACCAAACCAGATAAGTATCACACACATGAACAGGACTTACCTATCAGCATTTCATACATGATCACTCCCAAGGACCACCAATCACACAGTTTGTTGTAGCCAGTCTGCATGAAGACTTCCGGAGCAATGTAGTCTGGCGTTCCGACTGTGGAATAAGCCTACAAAGGAGCAGCTTGTCAAACTGGCATTCTGAACCTCTCAGGAGTGTGGATCACTCACTAGAGGAGGTTCTCACTTATTGGTGCCTTTGTGTGTCACATATAGGGCTGGCTGACAGGTGCTGAGTCAGGTACCGCATGCAGAACACAGGATTCTGGGCCAAAGAGAAGCCCCTTGTCCACTTCAAAAGGAAAGAAAAGGCTGCGCCCACTGGGCCTGACTTCCCCGCTCACTACTCCTATGAGCTACCCTTGGAGCTACCCTTGGAGCTCACCAAAGCTCCAGGTGGAAGAACCTACAACAGTCTGACCTGAGGCTAAACCAATAAAACACACTCTGTAAGCTCCCTTCCTTAGAGCTCAACTCCAGCACATTACATCAGGAGCCATGTGCATATTCCTCCTCGATCCACATCAAATCCTATAAAATGAACCTTAAAGCTGGCAGCTCTCCACAGGGGCACTATCGTAGAGCCACTGAAAACGTGACAGCAGGCGTCACTTCAGGGACCAGGGGACAGGAAACTGGCAGTTGTGGGCTGAAGGGATCCCCTGACCGACACGGATGAACTCTCACTTCTCCCTCGGGAGCCACTGGCCCATGAGGATGACGCTTGGTAGGAAACACAGACATTCTCTGCCTTGTTTTTGTTTATATTTTAACATGGGGTCTCAGTATGAAGCCCAGGCTGGTCTCAGGACTCAGAATGCCCCTGCCTCAGCCTCTTAAGTAGGGAGTTACAGAGGAGCACCAACGCCTGCCCCTCAGATAAGTTGTTAAGCAGTATTCACTTCTCCCCTTTTAAAATAGGAAGACTGTAATATTTTCTCAGATGTAGCATCTTATCTAAAATGACACATTCAAAAATAGAATGACATTTTTCTCCTTAATGCACGACTGGACACACTTTATAGTTTACTAGAATATCAAAGTTTGCAGCTACTTGGGCCAATAAGCAAATGAGCCCAAAATGCAAAAGGTGCCAGGCTGTGGTCTAGCACGCCCCAAAGGAACACAGTGTCAGCAGCTTTGTCATTGCTGACTAGAACTGAAAAATGAGGTGTCTGCATGTGCTGGGCGCTCTGTAAGAGACCAGGAAAACAAAGTCAGAGCTACCTTCCTAGCTGCAGATGTTCACACAGCAGTTAGTTAATTCCCAGCTGCAGACGCTCACACCTCAGTTAATTCCCAGCTGCAGACAGTTAATTCCCAGCTGCAGACGTTCACACCTCAGTTAATCCCTAGGGCAGATGTTCACACCTCA
>NW_004949097.1:13259364-13262218 GCF_000317375.1 Microtus ochrogaster | reverse complement strand
GTTCACACCTCAGTTAATCCCTAGGGCAGATGTTCACACCCCAGTTAATTCCTAGGGCAGACACTCACACCTCAGTTAATTCCCAGCTGCAGACGCTCACACCTCTGTGAACCATATACATGAAAAGAGGAAAGGCCTCGGAAGCAATTCTTATATTCACTACAAAGGATGAGAGACGGCCATGAAATTAAACATTAGGGGCTAGGATTGCCAACTGAAGCACTGCACCACTGCCAACAGCCCAAGCTTCCTGTTGCTTGGTTAACCGTAAAGATTGGTGGTTGTTGTAACAGGAGTTACACCGCCCAAGGTTACAGAACACTCCTATAGGAGAAGAGATGATGTCTCCTCTGTGGTTCTCTGTAGGCGGTGAGGGGACAAGGCTATGGTTATGAGAAAGGCCAGGGGATCCGGGATGAGACCTGAAAGGCCAGTGTGGTGGCTGCCGCTCCGTGAGGCCCTCTCCTTCAGCCATGTACGCTGGGCTCTACTGCCCTTTGACATCTGCCTGCTTCTAGCTCAGATTAGGAAGAGGCAGCTTTGAGAAACCCCACCTGTCTCAGGAGGGAGACCCCAGACGACCCCACAGACAGTTAACCAAGCAGACTGCAGTGTCTTTTCCAAGGCCGCGGAAACCAACAGCGTAGTGTAATCCTGCAAGGTGGAGACCAGCAGGCCGGTCAAGTGCCCAGTGGTGACCATTGTGGGCAGCAGCTAGTAAGGCTGCAGACAAGAGAGCGTGGCTTCAGCCACGGCTAAATGCGTGGGTAGCATGAGAGGAATTCATGTTCAGCTCCTGGCTGGGCCAGGGGGAGGAGACACAGGCTCAGCCCATGACAGCCCAGACAACTGTCCAGCCTCCGCAACCAGTTTCTGCCACAGCCCTAACAGAGGAATCTCGGCAGCTTCTCCTCTCAGGAGCCACCCATCCCCGACTCTACCAAGCTTCTCGCTTTTCTGAAATCCTCCTTAACAAAACACGCTGCTGATCTGCTCACTCCCACAAGTGTCTGGTCCTTAACCTTCACTGGCAGGAGGATGGACAGTGTGTCCCTGCTGACCTTTGGTGACCCTAGGGCCTCGGGCCAGGCACAGCTGAACCCAGAAGGGTCCCCATCCTGCTCTGCCTGGGAAGGAGACACCCGAGTCCGAGTCTGCTGGGCCACTCACCAGCTGCCTCCTGTTCTTCTTCCACGTCTCCGCTTTCCGCTTGGAGTTCATGTTCTGAAACGCTGATTTCAACAAGACAGAATTGCAGTCAGAGGGGCAAACTGGCAAAATGTAGAACCGCACCCCAAATCATCTACACCACGGGCAACTCAGGGGAGGAGGGAGCCTTGCTTCCTCGCAGAACTAGGGTTCAGAACTACAAATTTCTAACCAAAGGAGACAGGCGAACTCACAGAAGTCGCTTGGGGGGTTGTGTGAGAGGTTCCTATAAAATTCAGTCCTGTGTGCTTTCTTCAGCCCCGTGCACAGACCAAAGTCAGACAACTTTACGTGTCCCTAAAACGACAAATTCCAGTCAAGTCAAATTACATTAACTGTGAAAATGGAAAAGCCTTATTATAAACTCCTTTAATGCAATCATTATAAGAATTCTTAACTTAAAACACAGACAGCTGGGGGGCTGGAGAGATGGCTCAGAGGTTAAGAGCACTGACTGTTCTTCCAGAGGTCCTGAGTTCAATTCCCAGCAACCACATGGTGGCTCACAGCCATCTATAATGAGATCTGGTGCCCTCTTCTGGCCTGCAGACATACATGGAAGGAATGTTGTGTACATAATAAATAAATCAATCTTTAAAAAAAAAAAACCACAGATAGCTGGAAACATGAGGTTATGCATGTTTGATGATTTTTAAAATATGGAAAATGGAGCTGGGCGGTAGTGGCGCATGCCTTTAATCCCAGAATTTGGGAGGCAGAGGCAGGAGAATCTCTGTGAGTTCGAGGCCAGCCTGGTCTACAAGAGCTAGTTCCAGGGCAGGCAACAAAGTGACAGAGAAATCTTGTCTCAAAATACCCAAAATAAATAAATAAATAATGGAAAATGGAGGTTTTTTTTTTCAAAAGCCACTTCCCGTGACGTTATTCCAGAACAGTCACTTTCGTGCCTTCTACAAAAAAACTTAGTTAACCCCAAACAACCTAACTATGGCTGCGGTCTGCAGCCAGGAGCTGGCGGTTTCTCACAGCATGAGAAGCCCGAGGACTTGCTTGCTCCGCACATGCCTTGGCATCCAGTAGGAGGTTGTCTGGCTTGATGTCCCGGTGGATGAAGCCCAGCTGGTGGATTGCGTCGATCGCCAAGACAGTCTCTGAGATGTAGAACTGCGTCTCCTCTTCTGTCAAGGTGTCCTTCTTCATCAGCAACGTCATCATGTCACCTGTGCGAGGCAGAGGGCCCAGAGACTGCAGACTGGTGATGCAGCTCCTCTCCCTGCACCCAGCCCAGGTTCTCACTGTCCTCACACCTCCTCCTGCTCTGCTCACCACAGGGGTCAACAGCTTTCACCTTTGCCTCAGTCACAGGCCCACTGTCCACAAATGCCAGCAACCGTCTGGAATCCTAGTGCTGGCGTGATTGGCGTGTGGAAGCCCACACCCAGTTAAGGGGACCCTCTGCAGACTTCCTTCTTATGTACAGACCGTGCCAGATTTGCAGGTTTATGACTTGCCCCGTACCTCAAACCACCCTGCAATGTGCATGCAGCGGTGTCGGTGGGGAGCACGCGCTGTTATTGTGGGCAGAGCAGAGGTGAGCACAGAGTGAACAGGCCCACTAGGGACAGAACTCTGTCTTTCTGAATACAGGCTATTATTTCCTTAACTCCACAGTGCGCTAGACAGA
>NW_004949097.1:13257779-13258794 GCF_000317375.1 Microtus ochrogaster | reverse complement strand
TATTTCCTTAACTCCACAGTGCGCTAGACAGACAGAGTGAACAGGCCCACCTAGGGACAGAATTCTGTCTTTCTGAATACAGGCTATTTCCTTAACTCTATAGTGTGCTGCAATGAACACACAATAGGGGCATATAAAATGTCATCCCAAATCCTTCAAAGTGACATGATTTGTGGCCAGATCACCTTCCACTACTCTGGAAGTAAATACTGAAAACTGGTGGCTGTGTATAAACTCAGTAAGTCAGTAGTAAAACTAGCTGCCGTGATTACTGCCTGTGCCTTTGAGCTCGGGTCTGTCCGCCACTGCTCCTCACCTCCAGGAAGAAATTCCATGATCAGATAGAGATTCCGCTTGTCCTGAAAGCTGTAGAACATCTTCACCACCCAGGCACCGTCTGCTTCCACCAGAATGTCTCTCTCTGCTCGGATGTGAGCCACCTACATGAGTGTTTTGAAGAGGTAACTGACCCGTTCCAACGACCCGTCCCTACCAGTCATGCAGGAGCACAGACACTCGTGTGCTCGTTAAATATGCAGAACCGAGGGAACCATTTACTTTAGCCTCACGGGTGAGCAGATTCTCTAACCCTGCAGCGTCGGTGGATTCCTGTCTGCTAGGATGGGCTGGTGTTCCTACAGGAGGAGGCAGCAGGAGGCAGGAGTGCCCATGGGATCCTGTGTCTGCTCTCCCAGCAGTCACCAGGAGAGAGAGTGTGGTACCCAAAGGAAGGCAGCGGAGACAGCAACCGTCAGAAACTAAAACCTACCCAACTTTCTGACCTTGAACAGAACCAAGAGAAAGCAATGGCTTCTGTTGTCTGAGGCCGCAGCCTGTGTTGTTTTCTTTCTTCCTCCCTCCCTCCCTCCTTCCTTCCTTTCTTTTTCTTGTTTTGGTTTTTCAAGACAGGGTTTCTGCCAGGCGATGGTGGCGTACGCCTTTAATCCCAGCACTCGGGAGGCAGAGGCAGGTGGATCTCTGTGAGTTCGAGACCAGCCTGGTCTACAGAGCTAGT
>NW_004949097.1:13255437-13257679 GCF_000317375.1 Microtus ochrogaster | reverse complement strand
CCAGGACAGGCTCCAAAGCCACAGAGAAACCCTGTCCTGGCACTAGCTCTGTAGACCAGGCTGGCCTGGAACTCACAGAGATCCACCTGTCTCTGCCTCCCGAGTGCTAAGATTATAGAAAGGTGTGTTCCACACCGCCTGGCTCTGTTGTTTTCTAATAGCAACTGTGCAAACTAACACAGAGTTTATAAAGCTGGAGAAACTGGAATTTGAACCTACGCATTGAAAACACTAAAACAGACTATAAATTTAGTAATATCTAGTAAGCTGGATTTCTTTCTACAGTTTCCAACACCAGCACTGCTCTGAGTCCTCTCACAGAGGCCCCTGGCAGTGCACGGCGGGGAGACACACCTGCTCTTTCTCGAGCATGTCTGCTTTCCTCAGGATCTTCATGGCGTAGATGTGCCCTGTGTCTTTCTTCTGGACCAGCCGCACCTAGAGCACAGACATAAGTGTTGGATTGGACAGGAGAGTAGCTTCCTTTACTGAGCCTTGGAATTTACCATTGATAACATCACACACACACACACACAGGGAGCAGGGGTCTAGTATAGCCCAGGCTGGCCTTGAGCTTACTATTAGCTGTGAATGACCTTGAATTTCTGACCCTTCACCTCCATCTCCCAAGTGCTGAGGATACAGAGGTGTGCCATCACACCTGGTTTCAATGGGGTGGAGTCAAAAGCAGGGTTTTGCAGATACTAGACAAGCACTCTTAGCTTCTGACCTGTGACCTTGGAGCCTAGGAACTACATTTCAACACAGTACAGCATCCACTCTCAACAGTGGTGATGTGAACAAGGCAGCTCACCTCTCCGAAAGCTCCTCTCCCGATCACCTTCAGAGACTCAAAGTCATCCAGGCCAAGTCTGGTCCTCTTGAGGCGTAAGAACTCTGTTTCTTTACGAGCATGCTGTGATCGGCGTAACTTTTTCTATCAAAAATAGAATTTGAAAAGATTATTTTAAAGAAAAGCTGTTTCAAAGGCATGGATAATGTCAAAAGATGATACACAAAAAAACAAAGACAGGCAGTGGTGGTGCAGCCTTTAATCCCAGCACTGGGGAGGCAGAGGCAGGTGGATCTCTGTAAGTTCAAGACCAGCCTGGTCTACAGCGTGAGTTCCAGGACAGCCAGGGCTATAGAGAAAGCTTGGAAAACCAACAAAGGCAGAGCAGCTGTAGAGACAGCTCAGTGGCTAAGACTGTGATTTTCTTGCAGAAGCTGCAGCCACCTCCAGCAGCCACACTCAGCTCCTTGGCATCAGGTGGCGCTGGCCTCCTCAGGCCCTGCGCTCTCCTGCACAAAGCTGCATTCACTCATGAACATATCATTTTAAATAAATGGCAGGAGAGAGGTATGGTATCTTAATTAAATGTTTCTCTGTAATCGATTTGCCAATGTCAAGTATTTATTAAACAAGGGAAGAATACAACAGTAATAAGAAAACATTTTTAAAACAACTTTTAAGTATGTACCTTGAAAGCAGACATTACAAGTAGGCTTTTCAAGTAGACTACATCATCTTAACCTCTTTATTATATGTGTACATTGCTGCCTTGTGAGTGGTAACTTAACTCACAAAAATAAATATTAGATAATGCAAATGCCATGAGTATTCTGATATGTGTTATTTACTTATTTTTGAGACAGAATCATTGAGTAGCCCAGGCTTGACTAAAACTCACGGCTGTCCTCCTGCCCCAGCTCCTGAGTGCTGGGATTACAGGCATTTGTAGCCAGGCTCTACTTCCTCAGACAACTTATTTTTACTTTGTCAGCAAATCTGCTCCAATTAATTTACTTTCCCAGGTGCTGTCACAGCTGCGGAACCCTGTGACCTGCAAAGTCACACAACAGCAGTTGTTTCCATGGAGATTTACTTAGAATAAAACTGATTCTTGCATAAATTTCAGCAAACTGCATGAAAGTTCATATAACTTTCTAACGACATGAAATTACAAAGTATCATTAAAATATCTAAGCTAGCCGGGAATGGCGGCACACACCTTCCATCCCCACACTCAGGAAGCAGAGGCAGGTGGGTATCAGGGAGTTCCAGGTCAGCCAAGACTATAGGGATACCCTGTCTCAAATAACAATCCCAGAGAACTCAGACAACAATGAGGACACTAAGAGAGACTTACATAGATCTAATCTACATGGGAAGTAGAAAAAGACAAGATCTCCTGAGTAAATTTGGAGTGTGGGGACCTTAGGAGAGGGTTGAAGGGGAGGG
>NW_004949097.1:13238974-13255044 GCF_000317375.1 Microtus ochrogaster | reverse complement strand
ATCCACTCCTGCTCATGTCTGAGGGACCCAGGTATCCACTCCTGCTCATGTCTGAGGGACCCAGGTATCCACTCCTGCTCATGTCTGAGGGACCCCATCAACCGTTCAGAGGTTGAGCTCAGGACCCAAGTCCTAACACTCCATCAGCTCAGCACACTGCTCCAAGTCCTGAGCCTGCTTGTCTGTGGTAGAGTTCGGTGTCTAACTAAGTCTGTGTACCATCAAAACAGGACTCTAATACCTGTAGCGGAGGTAGGAGAAAAGCTCACACAGTTCAATGAAGATACCCTGATTTTTTTTTTATTTTAAATTTATTTTATGTATAAGGATATTTTGCCTGGATATACGTCTGTGTACCATGTGAATGCCTGGTGTCCACAGGTCAGAAAAAGGTGTCAGATCCCCTGGAACTCAAGTTACAATTGCCTGTGACCTGTCACATAAGTTTTATGAACTAAATCTGGGGCCCCTGCAAGAGCAGCCAGTGCTTTGAATCACTGAGCCACCTCTCCAGCCTCCAGTTTGATTTGTGGTGTGTCTGGTGTGTGTGTGTGTGTGTGTGTGTGTGTGTGTGTGTGTGTGTGTGTGTGTGTGTGTGTGTATCTTTGGGTAGGAACCAGGCAATAAAGGAAATGAAGATTTATCAAATATTGCTTTATATGTGTTACTTTAAAAAATAGACTGGACTTACCTTGGGGCTTTGGAAACTTTAATCCTTTAAATAGACAATTGCAGCTAAAATCACATTAATGTACTGGCTGTTCAAGTGGGGAGCAAAAGCTAAGTGAGAAAGTCCCATGGCACAAGCACCGGCATTCCGGAGCTCTGGAGGTGAACGCAGTTCCCAGTCATGTGCCTCTGACCAGGCATCCGGCTTTAGGTTTGGCCTACACGGACCTGGGAAGCAGGCAGAGCCAGCTGCTGAAGCTGGTAGAGGTCGTTGCTTAGCAGTTTAAAGGCTCTTTTAGTCAACAAAAAGACTAGCAATACATAGCAAAAGAGGTCCAGTAGAAAAAAAAACTCTCAATAGATTCCACTGTGTTTAACAATGTGCATAGGTGTAAGAAAAGAGAAAGGACATAGGCAGTCATAGAAAAAAATAAATGTTTAAAAATAATAAAGTCATTAAAGAGAGAGTGAAGTAATATAAAAGAAAAGGCAATGTGAGATGGGAAATTCACAGGGTGTCTGGGTCCTGAGTGCTGCTGAGAAAAGGGCAGCTGCTGGGGCGTGGGACGAAAGGACTCCTGAAATAAACCAGCCTGGGTACTCTAAGAATGTCTTAACTTTAAAACGGAACTCAAAATATGCACTGCTTTGGGGAAGAAGGTTTGCTTGTATTTCCACAGGAAACGAGAGGCTGTGGCTTCCTTCAGGATTGATATAGATCAGGTTTGACCAGGGAAGACCTGAATCTTGACAGGATATATATATATATATACAAAAATTACAGCTGGTCTTCCCAGTACTTGGCCACTATCTCAATTTTCTCAGGGACCCCTTAAGAATGCCTTCACCCACAGACAACAGGATGCGGTCTAGAGAAGATGACACCCACATTCCCAAGAGTTGGGGGTACAGATGTTTGATATCATTTAGAGGAATATAGGAATATAAAATAAAAAGACAACTATTAATCCCAGATATGTTGCATTGGCATAGATTTTGGTATATTGATACAAATTTAAAGTTATTTTTATTACACTGTATAAATATTTCTATTCTTATTTAGGGCACTGTGCTTATATAGCTCACTTAAAAATGCAATGTGTAATTAAGAAATGAGGTTAGTAGTTAATCTATAACAATCAAACTTGTGATATTAGGTATGTTTTCAAGGCTAAATAGGTATATATATAGTTTTTTAAAATATTTATTTATTATGTATACAATTTTCTGTCTGTGTGTATCTCTGCAGGCCAGAAGAGGGCGCCAGACCTCGTTACAGATGGTTGTGAGCCACCATGCGGTTGCTGGGAATTGAACTCAGGACCTTTGGAAGGTCAGGCAATGCTCTTAACCACTGAGCAATCTCTCCAGGACCAAATAGGTATATTTTAAACAGATTATTTGCAAATACTTCAAAGACCTACAGAATAAGGCATTTAAGATGTTTAATAAGCTAAGATTTCAATGAGACATATCTGCTCCTGGCAACACCAATTTACTTCATAAAAGGATGATGGGCATCAAAGAAACTCCATATGGAGTTTGCTTTCACTGTGAAAAAGACACAGGAAAAAAGACTGCTGAGCTTTGCCAAGACAAGGCAGTACAGTCCTTTGAAATTCCGCCTCACAGGAAAGTCTGCTAGATAGTCTAGGCCTGCAAGCTGAAGATGGATACCCCAACACTGCAGAAGAACTTTGGGTGACTGCCAGATGTCTGTGCTGTTAGGTAATATTACATCCTTCTGGGGCCTTTGGTGGTGCTAAAAACTAAACAGAGTTATAGATTTCCTTAGCTAGGCTAGAAAGTAAATTAGGTATAAAACTTTGGAATTACTAAGATAGATAATGGAATATTTTCTCTGAATTTGCTAACTGCAAACAGACTGAACACAGTAACTCTTTCTTGATGATGTTTATGTTGTATGTGGTTTTACTGTATTAAAGTTAAAACTTTTCATTTTTATTTAGACAAAAGGGGGAGATATTGTGAAATCTTAGCTGAAGATGTGTGACATTTGTTTATGCTGTGGGATGTTTGCCGCATGACGCAGATGATGCAGAGCTGAGTTGTGTTCCTTCAGGTCGCATGTGTTTAACTCTGTGACGCTGTTCCTTCACCTGTCTGAAACACCTGACTGGTCTAATAAAGAGCTTAGTGGTCAACAGCCAGGCAGGACAGGTGAGGCAGACATGCAGAGAGAGTAAACAGAAGAGGGAAGCAAGGGAGGAGGGGAAAAGGAGGAGGAGGGAAGGATGCCAGGGGCCAGCCACCTAGCAACACAGTCAGCCACAGAATAAGAAGAAAAGAAAGAGATAGAGATTAAAGAAAGGCAAAAGGTAGACGGAATAATTTAAGAAAAGCTAGCTAGAAACATGCCAAGCTAAGGCCGGGCGTTAATAAGTCAGAACAAGTCTCTGTGTATTTATTTAGAGCTGGGTGGCGGCCCCCACAGAGTGAAGAATAACCAACAGACAACTACATCTGCATCATTACAAAAGCAGAGATGGCCTTCACAGCCCAGTGCGTCCCATGTGCTCCCCTCTCCCAGGAACCCAGCACCCGCTGCTCTGTGCATGGGGTGGCAGCTCTGAGACTTACCTTGATTTAAGGTCCAGAACTAGAGTTTTCTCTTAAAGGCCACTTGGTGGCACTATAGCACTATATACTGCATGGCAATAAAAGCGCTTGTTTTAATTTCAAATTGCACATAATATATGCACATGTGCTGAGGATCTGCAGACAAGAGTCTGCTAAAACCCAAAACAGCAACAACAGCACCAACTTACAGGCACTGAGTTTCTGACAGGTTCTCCTGTCTGCCAGCACACAGCCCTTCAACAAAAGGGCACCACAGTAGAACCCTGGCCCCAGGACAACCTATGCAGTGACTTTAGCCCGTCAGGCAGCACTGCAGTCCAGTGGTAGCTGAAGCAACGTCACATTTTTAAAGCCATGAGCAGCACTTACTGTGTGTGCTCAGAATGTGTATTGAAACAAGAGCCCTGTGATGGTCCTTCCTTTCCCCTACTAAGGTAAGACCTGAGACAGACGACTCTTCACAGCTCTCTCCTGCAGCTTAAATCACTTATTTTCATTTTCCCATTAATAAACATTCATTTTTGATGACTCTTGTTAATTAACAAATATCCTGTCCCTGTGTTTTGAGGCAATCCCATTTTGTTTTTTGTTTTGTTTTGTTTTGTTTGTTTTTTTTTTTTTTTGGTTTTTCGAGACAGGGTTTCTCTGTGGCTTTGGAGCCTGTCCTGGAACTAGCTCTGTAGACCAGGCTGGTCTCGAACTCACAGAGATCCACCTGCCTCTGCCTCCCGAGTGCTGGGATTAAAGGCGTGCGCCACCATCGCCCGGCTGAGGCAATCCCATTTTGTAGCTGGCAATCTCTTGCATCTCCCTCCCCAGGGCTGGGATTAGAGACTCCATTCCTTTCCGAAGGGATCAGATTCTCAGTCTGCAGCAAGCTCAAGTGTCTATAAAGCAGCTAAGATATTTCAGAGTTGTGAGATATTACAGGGCTCAGCTAACCACGTCATATCCGCCACTGCTGTACACAGCCACACACAGCCTACTGACCTCCAGGTCAACAGGGAAGCAGACAGCACTGGACTGACACCCCAAGTTATCCTCTGGCCTCACATGCACCCCACATCCACACAAACAGGCATAAGAAAATTTTAGGTTTATACTTTTTGAAGAAACATTCTAATACTAAAATTGAATTTGTTTTGTTTTATACACAGCATAATCAAAGTCCAAGCACAGAGCCTAAAATAAACACTCAGGGGTTCTAAATGATCTCCACAGAAAAAGTGGGATGGTTAAAAACATATATTACTAGCCAACGACTTTGAGAAGCAAAATGATTTGACATTTTCTACAAGTTATTTACAAGAACTAAGAAAAAACAGCGTCCACCAGGGGGCGCCAAGGGCCGCTACAAACAAGTTCCTGGGCAGTTCTGAACTCCCAAGTTGGGTTTAAAACTTTTTTATCACTTGGCAACATTTCTAAAAGTAGCTTAAAAATATCTAGACAAAGCCCAGACTTCCAGATCTTGTATAACTGGAGCCTGGCCACACTGGGCTAACATAAGGGCAACTGCTCTGTACCCTGTCCTCTAACACAGCAGATCTGAGATCTGACAAATGGCAGGTCGTCATTAACAAGAGTGGGAAGAACAAATGTACTAACCAAAATCAAGCAAACAAACAAAACCTATTTCTTCCTCCACCTCCCCCCTTTCCTTTTTCCCCTGTGGCAGGGTCCTGTTATATCCTGCAAGTTGTCCTTCAATGTATGGAGTATCTACTGTGCTTGGCGGGGCATCTATTCTGGCAACCTTTCCCTAGACTTTAAATTAAGATCCTGTGTTTAAGATTGTTGTTCTGACCGGGCAGTGGTAGTGCTCGCCTTTTATCCCAGGACTTGGGAGGCAGAGGCAGGAGGATCTCTGAGTTCAAGATCAGCCTGGTCTACAGAGAAAGTTCCAGAACAACCAGGACAACACAGAGAAACCCTGTCTTGAAACACCAAAAATAAATAAATAAATAAATAAATAAATAAATAAATAAATTACTCTTCTCACTAAAATTTAAGAAGATAAAACAAGGTTGTCAGACACTTACTAATTTTACGTAAACATCTTTGCCCTTCCCTAGGCTCCATAGGATGTTGGACAGAAGGACAGGCACAGCGAAGGAAGCTCTGGGCGCTGTAGCTCACTGGGCTCCAAGCCTCACCTGGTGGTCAGCGTCTTCACTTCAGGCCCCTTGCTGACCTGAGAAAGGCTGTGACTCTTTCTCATCTGGCGAATAAAGCCTTTTTTTCTGCCCTAAAGCTAGTTCTGCACAACTTCAACTTCCCTTCCCTTCCTACTGCCCTCTTTAACACACTCGCTATTCTGCATGCACAGCTGCTGGGCTACACACAGTGCCAGTCCGTGAAATAAACTCTGCCCATCAGTTCAGATTCAAATCAGCTGCTATGTTCTCTACAAAACCTTTTTTGAGCTCCTGTATGGAGGGGGGGGGGGTCTGTGTTTTTTTTTTTTTTTTTTTTTGGTTTTTTGAGACAGGGTTTCTCTGTGGTTTTGGAGCCTGTCCTGGAACTAGCTCTTGTAGACCAGGCTGGTCTCGAACTCACATAGATCCGCCTGCCTCTGCCTCCCAAGTGCTGGGATTAAAGGCGTGCGCCACCACTGCCCAGCTGGTCTGTGTATTTTCAAAGTTGCTATATTCCATGATGTATATGTATTTTTCACTTGTTGGAAGGGGGGCTGCTGGGACTCAAACCACTGCCCACCACTACCTAAGTATCTGGCTCCGGCAGGGAAGCCCACTGCCCACCACTACCTAAGTATCCGCTCCAGCTCTCTGTGTGCTCTGGGATACGATGCTGGGTGAGGCAGGATGCAGTCTCTGTCTCTGGGAAGATGCTGACCTCAGACTATCACAAGAACAGGAAAAGTGCCAGTGTAGAATGTAGGGCAGGCAGTTGAGCGATCAGGGAGGACTTCCCAGTGAAGCGAGATGCTGGGGAGGAGAGCGAGCTTCAAGAGGCAGAAATAGCACCTGGAAAGGGCCACAGATGAGCAGGGAGAAGTCACAGCAATTCGGGATTGGTCACTGCTGGATGGGATGCCAAGAGCTAAGGCCGGAGAGAAACAGCCCACTAGTAAAGAAGCCTGCACTGCATGGTATTAACTACCCTTCTATTGGGATGAAACACCACAACCAAGGTAACTCCTGAGAGATGCTGCTGTGCTCACAGTTCCAGAGGTTAAAGTCCAAAGGCATGGCAGCAGAAGCAGGAAGCCGAAGGAATCGTGAGCCACAAGCAGGAAGCAGAGAGCGCAATCCTGAAATGGTAATTCTTGGAACTCTCAAAGTTAGCCTCCAGTGACACACTTCCTCCAGCAAGGCCAATCAACTGAGCCTCCCAAACAGCACCACCAACCAGGAACCGAGCACACAAACACGGGGGCGGGGGGGGGCGGAGCGTGTGCAGGGGGGGGCGTGTGCAGGGGGCGGGGCGTGTGCAGGGGGTGGGGTGTGCAGGGGGCGGGGAGTGTGCAGGAGGCGGTGTAGGGGGCATGACATCTCGCTGAAGCCATCACAGGCAGGAAGGACAGTCAGCCAGACTTGTTTGCAGAGTGCAGAAAAACTGGGGACAGGAGGAAGACACCATTACAAGACTCAGTGAGATGCAAGAGAGCCTATTTAGGGAGTAAACCATTAAAAAAAATATTCAGAAAAAAATGTAAGAAGACAGAATCAATGGACAGGTCCAGAGCCTGCCCCAGAGCAGGGTGAATGGACAGTGTCCAGAGCCTGCCCCCGTCTCCCACACACACAACATGGTCGATGGACGGTGCCTAGCACCTAACCCTGTCCCACACACCCAGAACGCTGTGGATGGTATTCAGCAAATGTGATGTTCTTGGGGACAAAGGCCATCTCCTCCTAAGGTACCCACAAAGGCAATACAGTAAGAAGTCATATTCAGACTACATAGCCAAGTCACACAGTCAGTCGACACCAGTTAGTACAGATGGTTACGTTACCTCCTCATCTGCCAATCCTTCTTCTTCCATGGCCACTTCTAATTTCTTCTGCCTTTTCCAAAGGAAAAAATAATTAGACTTTCTAAAATATTCTTATTTCCATTTGAGAACTACAGTTATTTATCCAAGCCAATCACTGGGCGTGTGCTAAGAAAATCTTTCACATTGGACCAAGATCCAACTATTCACTACGATCGGGATTCTTTTCTGAGATACTTAGATTCAGCATTTTCATACTGACCAAAGCTTTTACTTTGGATTGATGGAGGAAGGTCATTGGTTGATTAAATAAAGAAGCTGCTTGACCTGATAGGTTAGAACATAGGTGGGAGGAGCAGACACTGGGAGGAAGAGGAAGTGAGCTCAGAGACTCGACAGCTCTCCTCGAAGGAGCAGACGCCTCAGAGAGACACGAGATACTCCACTCTAGCGGGCAGAGGCGAGAGCTCTGCTCTCTGAGGCACACGCGATGAAGCTCCGACCCAGGATGGACGTAGGCTAGAATCTTCCTGGTAAGCGCACCTTGGGGTGCGACACACATGATTGGAAATGGGTTAGTCCAGGAGCGAGAGTTAGCCGAGAAAAGGGCTAGAGCTAAAGAGCCAAGCAGTGTTTAAATGAATACAGTGTCCGTGTAATTATTCCGGGTAAAGCTAGCCGGAGGCGGCCGGGGTGATGGGGACGAAGCCCACGGCTCCTATCACTACATTGGATTATACAACAGAAGACCAAGTCGGGTCAAGGATTTTTACCCAAATGGGGTCAAGGACTGAGGATCAACTACCACAGTCTTTATTATCTGCTACTCCTAAGAATACACCAGAAGATAAGCTCCTTTTTAAATCAGTGCTGAGACCACTCTCTCCCTTCCTCCTGATGGAAAACTCATTACAACTGCATCTAAACTCTGCTGGAGACTCAGCAGCCAGTGATGGTAACGAAACCAGGGACTACTTCTCAGTACGTATCACGGGCGTGCCTGCTGCTGGATTCCACTTGTGTTCTGTGCCCCAGGCCCAGCCTCAGAGTGAGATCTCATGCTGGCCTCTGTGCCTGCTATCGTGAAAGGGCTGTCAGGGATGCTCGGGGTTGAGTTCCAGTTTTTTTTTTTTCCCTGCAGAATGAGCAGGAGCAGACGGGCCCCTTCCAGGACACTGCCCTGTGGTAGAGCCCAGCCCAGGATGCTGAGACCTGGTGTGTGCTGCTCCACCTCCTCCACTTCCTCTTATCATGTGTGAACGATGTTCTTCCTGATCAAATGTCACTGTCATTTGGGAAGTGTTCCCTTGGTCCCCTACCGTCACTCCCCACTCCCACAGAGCATCTCGAGTACACTAGCTGTCTTACGACACTCCAGGTTTCACTGAGGCAGAATGACACGCTGTCCTTATTTCTCTGTGCCCACTAATGCCCCGCAGCACCACTGATGTCATACATTACTCTGGTTTCTAAAGCCATCTCTCTAGAGAAACGCACAAAGGCATACCACAACGCCACGGCTGCAAGATCTGTGTTAAACAAGTGACGTGGGACACCAGCATATGTGCACAAGACTCGGGGAACCCAGGAAACGAACCCAGCAACCAGGTGCGCCGTCAGTGTACAACACGTAACAGAGGCCAGGGCTCCCATCCAGCCACAGAAAACTAAGCACACACCCAGCCTTCACTGTACCTGGTTTCTCTCTCTTCATGCTGCAAAATCAGGTTGCTGTAAAAATTCTCCAGTGTGAGCTTGGCCACAGTCACTCTCTCCCTGGTATGGTTGCTCATAGGAAAGGTGGTTGCTGCCCCTGCCGTCATTGCCATAGTAACTGGAACTGAAATGATATAGTAAAAGCAAGTTCTTCAGCAGTTTTTTTTTTAATAAACTTCCCATTTCTTTCTTTAATCAAACTCTAAAAATGTTTAATTTTACTAAGAATAACAACCCAGATTTCCTAATAAAAATAATACAAAACTAATAATAAACAGATGCAAGCCAGGTATGTAACACCACCCTGTGACACCAGTACTAACCGCCCGCAAAGATGCACGGGTCCCAAAGCCAGAGAAACTAATTCTGTCCTGGAAAACCAGAGCTAATTACAGAAAGACGCACAGGCAACAGTGTACACGGTAACAGGTGTGCTAGCTCACAAAAGGCCGCATTGCTGGGTCCACTCTGCTGATTTATCGACCACTTGTCAAACTCTGTAAGATTTTGCCAACAGTTCCACGTCTCTTAAGATAGGAGGTGTTTTCAGCGGTGTCCAACCAAACACGCGTGCGGGCACCAGCACTCTACGCAGGCGTGTGTTTTCAGGACCGGATCACGAATGCTCTTTTCATTCCAAATTCCATTTCTGGTACGGCACTATGTAGCATTTTCTCCAGACTATAAGGTACATTTCATTTTAAAATGAAGCTCAAATGCCTTTGAAAACCAGGCAGTAAATATAAAGATAAATGAATTAGTTGTGAGTGATGTATGTCTGCTCAGAGAAACCTGAGTGCCAACTGTGACAAACCACTGACATGAAGGTCATTCCAACCCCTAGGAAGACAAGGAATTCGGTAAAACAGCCCAAAAAAACTCAGCAGGCCACTGTCACAGCACTTCCACAGTATTTGCTTACCACAGGCTCTGATGAGCCAGAAAGACAAGAGCAGCTCATATATAAAGGCATGTTGGTACCTGGAAGAGGGTCCTAACAGATCATTCTGCACAAGAGATGGCTTGCCAAGTGAGCACCCCCCAAGTTCCACTGAGCCAACCAGCACTCCCCACAAACCTTGCACCACCCACCACTGGAAGACATGAAGACACAGGCTTCTGCCTGCAGACCTGGGCAGAGCTGGAAGCCAAGGACAGGAAGAAACAAAGAAGTCCTGTTCATCAGACACAGATTGGAAGTGTGTGATTTAAACATGGTGAACCCTCATTCCCCTTGTCTCGTGGACTTCAGCAGACCATGTACTGCACAGCGTATAGTGCTATGTGAGCCTCACACTCCCCACAGAGCTGCTCTGCAGATGGGTTAGCTCCGTAACGAGACGTGGACCCCAGCCCTTGCTTAAAACTTCTGAGGCTTCTTCCGCAAACACCACACCAAACAAGCCTACAAACACCAGGGAGGGTGTCTCAGGACTTCGGACAGCAGCCCTCCCTGCATCCTTAGTACAGGGAACTAGGGCTTGAGAAGCTCACACAGCAATGGGGTGTGGAGTTGTGACTCAATTCCAATTTGCTCCCTCAAGCCTGCAGTCCCTCACATGACCTCCCTTAAACCACTCAGACGTGGGGAACCTGCTGACTCTGCGGCTCCACCGTGTCTCTAACCTAACCTTCTCTATGAGAAGACACTGCTCATGCTTTGGTGGGTGGTCTCTAAATCTACAGCCCAGGCCCTGGTGTGTGTCGCTGCCAATCTCTTGCCCATTGCTCTAAACTAGAACTTCACTGGGTGCTGTCTCCCCGATTCACCACGGTATCATATCTGACACAGAGCAGACAGTCATGAATAATTGGGGGCCACTTCATAAATAAGAGCAGCAGAAGGGATGAAAGAGATGGAAGAAAACAGGGTTCTCTGACACGAGGGGTCAGAAACACAGTTCTGATCCGCCCAGATCGTAAGGTCTGACCTCAGTCACTGTTCCCAAGAGGAGATTGCAACCTGTGCTCTGCTGAAGTCACAGGCCAAAGGCCATGTGAGGCTGACGCCCAGCAAACCCATGGAAATAGAAATGTCTCACCCCAAGGTGCCTCTGTGAGCATGGCACATAGTTTATTCAAAAATAAACTGCTGCACGATATAACAGTATTTCCTCAAAAATCAACAATAATAGAAATTGTCCCAAGAACTGTCACAGCCGCAAGGTCTGTAAGGACTTCGCTTTAACTGAACCCTAAGCAAAAGCATTTTTTTTAAAACCTCAGAAACCCAGGGCTCAAGTTCTGCTTCGAGATCGGATGTGGGAAAGACAAAGCAGGGAAGAGAAAGAACCGTGTCACAAGCCAGCATCTCCCAAATCACGTCTGCTGTCAGGACTGGAGAGTGTGTTGGGGTGGTGGCGGGGTAGACCAAAGAATCAAATTTTCCAGTAAATTTAAGAAACGTAGATTACAGTTTAGAAAGATGCTTGGGGCAAAACCTGCCAGCTTTCCTATGTCAGCATGTGTGCACCCTCAAGGGTACAGGCAGTGCCCTGGAGAGCATACAGGAAACCCAGGCTCACAGGCCTTCATAGCTTAAGGAAGCAAGGGCCAGCTACTTTTCTCAATGAACACTGTCTGGGGGCAATGGGCCCTCAAAAGCTCCACCCAAGAGCAATTCCTAAAAATGTCAGGAGACTTTCTGTGTGTCTTTCCTGAGGCAACAATGACCATGCACAGGGAAACCTCCAGCTGAGAAGACAACACCCCAGCAAAAAAACAGGCAAGAGCAAACTGCACTACTCCAGGACTACAAAATCCTTTCACAGAGCTAAGGAAGAATCAAGCTTCTCTTAAAAACACAAAGTGACCCTGATCGTGGAGTTCATGACTTGTGAGTAAAGCTTGTGTAATCAGAAAAGGAGATGGAGTAGACACCTTGGAGCAAGCAGACTGGTCTCAGCACGGAGTTGCAGAATGAACTCCCTGCTCATCTGGCCAACACGCAAGATCTAGAGGCCAATCAAATTCTGGAAGCTACTATATCATAACCGAGCTTACAGAAGAGTGGTATACGGAGCAGAAAATCACTGACTTACACAGAACGAGGTGCCCAGGGAGGAGCAGGACCTGCATGTGGTCACAAAGCATTCCATTATCGCGGGGCAGCAAGAGAGAAATCTGAATTAGGAGGTGCTGTTGCCAGGAAACCAGGTTGGTGTCCAGAGAGGACAGCCACCCCGTGTAAACATTCAGTGACTTCAGGGTGGGGAGGGAACACGGCTGAAGAAGCAATCCCTGTCTCCTGCGGCCCCCAGGCACCGACGGCAACACTAGTGCCAAGGCTGACCAAACTGTCCCTTAGGAGCAGGTCTGTGGGCCACAGGAGAAAAGATGGCTGAGTAAAACGTTACACATTTCTGTGTAACACATAAACATGGGAAGGAAAATAAACAATTCCCACGTCCCAGAGAGTGACCGCCTTAAAATACAGAGAGAACACATGAGGTCCTCAGACACAGATCTATGAACCCGGATCTTTAGAAAGAACAGCAGATGAGGCTTCTTTCCTCCCCAGATGATGATGGAATGAACTTGACTCCAAAACCCAAAACAGATGTCAGTAAAAACTTATTCTTACCCACTTTATAACTGTCATTATCATATTTTCCCATTCTCGTTAGACACACCTGAGAGTCCACACGGATCGGCTGAAAGCCGGGTTAGAGAAGGGGCTGCCCATCACCTCTGCGATCAATGCCTGCAGCACTGGGGACGCATTCTAAGCTCTACAGGAACAATCTGTTTGGTTTAGTGAAGTCCACGCCTATGTCCCATTTATAACCATTTCATCTGCGTTCAAAGCTACACCACCACCTAGTGCTATGTTTGCCTTCAGAAGGAAGGTTTTCCTTGTGCAGTGAAGTCCAACCCCAGTCCGCGGTGAGATCAGCAAGGAAGAACCCTTTTGTTCTAATCAGACACAGGCCGTCTTTAAATTGTTTAATGTACAAAAAAAACTAAAAAGTGCTCAAACTTTTCAAAGAAGGATCCAGATCAGCACTGTAAACCTGTCTCTTTAGCGGACTTGACGCTCGTCTTTGTCCTTTATGAAAGACCTCTCTCTAACCAGAAAAGAAGACAGGATACCATCTGTAAGCCAAGAATTCCCAGACTGAGAAACATACACTAGGGCCCTTCAACTTCTATTCACCTAAACAAGTGACCCCAATTCATCAGGGAAATACCAGCAACAGTGAAGCCCAGCATTCCTTACCTTAGCAGGCGGGACACACACACACACACACACACACACACACACACACACACATCTATACACAAAAAAGTGTGTCTCCATTACCAACAAACTTCAAAGGCAGAAAGCAGCGGCTTTACCTGACCCTGAATGTCACCTCAGCATCTTTAATGCTACTGGATGCCTGGCAGTGTGAGGTCTCCTAATCCATCCTGACTGTGGTACCTCATGCCTGAAGCTGCAGCAGCCTCCCCTCCACCCCCGATGCTGGAGCCCTGATGAAGGAGCAGCCAGCCACAGCCTCTTCCCCAGGTGTAGATGAGAAAGCCAGAAATTCAGTCAGTTCAAGTTCAACACTAAGTATACATTAAAAACCCAAATATGTACGTAGAGGTCATATACAGCTTTCTAACACTAAATCTGTAAACAAAGACTTTAATAAAGGCAATAAATAAAAAGAGCATAATATACACGTTCAACATCACTAGCCAATCAGAGCACAGGGAATTTAACAGGCTACAAGACGCTCTTTGCAGTGAAGGAGAGTGCTCCTCCAGGTGTCAGCAGTGGGGCTGACAGAAGGAATCAACCTGGGCTTTGTCCTAGGAACCAAAGGGTTGTGACAAGAACTGACGTTATGGAGCAAAACTAAAGACAAAGGGTGACTAATGAGGAAAACCTTTTCAGTCACATTCCAGACTTCCTTTTAGGGAAGCTGTTTTTTGCAGGGAGCCTCAAAACTGCCGATTTAGGGGCTCAAATTACCAGACTTTTCAAGTGCCCTCCCTACTGATGACTCAAAGGTTCACACAATGAAGTCACAAACCAGGGCAGCAGGAACCTGAGCTCAGCTACCTTCCAGCAGTATACGGCAAGGGGAATTGTAACGCGGAGAGAAGAGAAACAAAAAGCTCTAGATTTGAGGGGGAGCCTGCTCCCTTTGTGCCCTCTGCATTCCAAGGAAGCTCTGCGGGACAGACCAGATGCAGGTACTGAGCCAAAAGGTGAGGGCCTGGTGTGAGAGAGAAGAACCAATGAATGGACAAGGCAGGGAAGGAGGGGTGGTGTGACATCATGGTTAGGGGAGGAGCTGACTACGGTGTGACATCATGGTTAGGGGAGGAGCCATCTGAGGTGTGATGTCATGGTTAGGGGAGGAGCTAGCCGGGGTGTGACATCATGGTTAGGGGAGGAGCTAGCCGAGGTGTGACATCATGGTTAGGGGAAGCTACTCTCAACAGGGCCATCTGGGGACACTGCTCACTCTCCTATAAGTGAACTGCTCAGACACATACACATGAACTGAACATACTCTCTCATGCGCACACATACACATGAACACACTCTCTCATGCACACACATATACATACTAACATACAAGCACATAGTTATTCACACTAAGAAAGAGCACATGAATTTTTGTGTGTGCCTTTGTCCTTTTCAAGTGGAATGAAAGGAGATCAAAGTGAACAACCCTGAACTACAAGTGGTCCTTTATGTGAGCAAGAAATGAGGACTCAAATTCAAGTGTACAGCTTAGGACCTAAATAGTCACGAGTGACTTCTACTAACTTCAAGTCTCTGCCAAAAGACATTTTTGGCCATCACAAGTGATGAAAGAAACTGCTCCCAGCTAAACACAGACACATGTGACCTGTGACTGACACTGTGCTAAGCACACAGACCACTCAACTTCAGCCACCCTGACGAGATCGAGGAGGGACCTGTGCCACTGACATCAGGATACAAAAATCTTTAAGACTTAAAAAAAGTAAGTGCTAATGACCAACTGAACAATTTACCACTGAGCCCTGAACAACACTGAAACACAGCCTGGATTATTTGGGGAAAATTTGTGTGTGTGTCATTGCCATCCTCCGGGGCTGCAGGCTGTGCTCCATGCTCAAGGCCCATCTTTCTAATGGGCTCTCGTGTCATAATCCCTGGAACCACCCCAGAGCTTTAAATAGACACCGCGTGTGCTCAGATTTCCGGATGCTTCACTGTCTGGGCAGGAAGATTACTCACCCTCCACTGAAGGGGAGACAGGACCCCAGCAGATGCCCTGCCAGGACCTAGGGAGAGGTTCAGGACTAAGCTACCTTTAGGTGGACTCCCGAGAGCCCGACAGTCTCGGGGCCCAAAAGGAACATTCTGTGAGGTGCTGTCTCCCAGCACTGAGAAAACGGCTCCTCTTATCTGTTTGGCAGCCTGTGTTTAGAAAGTTCTTCTTACAGCTAACCTAATTCTCTTCTATTCAAACGCGAACTCACTTGTTTTTCTCATATTTTCCATAAAAATGAAAGCCTTCACGGTAGCAAGTACCTTCTCAAATGACAGCCGAGTCCACACTGGCTCTGATTCTCTTCCACTGCACAATCAGTGTGTTCTTACTTTCATCCATTTTGCTAAGGGAAGAACTGCTATGTTACTCACGGAGCCAATGTGTAAATAATACCAACTTCTGAAATGTGCGCACATTTAAACTCGCTACTTGAGAAGTTAAAAGGAACCCTCCCAGCACTGGTCTTACGATAAAATAGTGATGGTGACTGTAAGCTGCCTTGTCAGGCTCAGAACTTCATGTGCGGTGGGCAGCGCCTTTTAATCTCTGCTGTGTGTGAGGTCAGTGCCTTTCACACTCAGGGCGAAGAGACGGCAGAGTTACATCAGCAGATACCCGCCTATGATCACCATGGGCAACAGGCACACAAGTAGTGTGCATGCATATACACAGGAAAAACATTTATACACAAAATAAAGTGAACAAATCTAAAAAAATTTTAAAAATAGAATGTAACAACATTCTTTAAAACTAAGAGAGGAGCCCAGTATGGTGGCACTCGCCTTTAGTCTCAACACTTGGGAAGCTGTAAATTCAAGGTCAGCCCAGTCTACATAGCAGGTTCTAGGTTACCCAGGGCAACA
>NW_004949097.1:13218057-13238872 GCF_000317375.1 Microtus ochrogaster | reverse complement strand
AAGAAGAAGAAGAAGAAGAAGAAGAAGAAGAAGAAGAAGAAGAAGAAGAAGAAGAAGAAGAAGAAGAAGAAGCAGCAGCAGCAGCAGCAGCAGCAGCATGACCCAAGAGTAGATGGCATGAGCAACTGCAGAACATGGCTGACCGGCTAGATACATACCCTTCTTCACCGTTACTTCCATTTTCACAGCTGTGCGAGGCATGTGGCTGGGAACCCTCTCACCTCCCAGCTCTCAGCCTGCACCTTCCCACAAAAGTCTGCCCTCTGGGGCCTTGACTAGGAGAAAAGTGTGGCTCACCACCCAGCCTCTGTCTTAGCCTCAGGCTGATTCTGGTTCCTCTGCCAAGGTATTCCTGCTACCGCAGACACAAGGATCCAAACGAAAGATGATGGTTTTCTAAAACCCCTTTCTAAGTTACACACAAACTGACGGTATCTGTTCTAATTATAGACAGCAAAATGATTTATTTAAAAGCCCACTAGTGAAGAGAGAGATGGTGACCCCTTCAAAGTCAGTCCAGGAAGACTAAATGTTTGAAGCTAGCCTGGACCACACAGCTAGATAACAAACAAGCCTATTAGAGTTTGCATGCTATGTGGGTTTCCAGGGCAACGGTAGTAAAACAAAGCAGGTACGAGTGACACAATGATCACGCATAAAGACTGCCGGTGCACTGGACACTAGAAGTAAAGGGGTGTGCAATAAGCACATGATGTCACTGAGTGTGCAGTATCACTGAGGTGTACGAGACTAATCATATAAACATCGGATGCAAAAACCAACGGCCTTGCATGGAACTCTAAGATAAACGTAGGGCTAAAGAAGAGGGGCAGATTCACATAAGCCACAGTGCCAGATACAAATGCCAGGTGGAAATGCTGGGGCTCCTGGAGGAACACACGTAGTCACAGGACAGTGATCACAAAATGTCTCCCACTGGCCAGAACCCTAGGCTAGCATGGGGCAGGAGGTCCTTACCACAGCCTGATCCCGACAAGTCCCTCTTCCGTTTGAGTCCTGTATCCACCCAATTTCCAGACACGATGGAAATTACTAGTACAGAAGACCCAGTGTGTGAGCGCATCTATTTCTGGAACGAAGTAGTTCTTTCCAAAATTACTGAGTCAGAAATTCTTACCAGCACTAGGTTTGGTTTTAAAAAAAAGGGAGGGGGCAATTTTTAGTTAAATAAACAGGATGAACCTTATGTCTCCTTCCAAGAAGCAAAATTTAAAGCTACACACAGTTGGGAAATTACTCCAGAGGGGCGGGGGTAGAGCTTGCTTTAAAAAAAAGTAATTACAAAAAATTATTCAATTACATGCAAATTCTACAGTTATTTTACCTTTTTAAAATTTACTCATTTAGCCGGGCGTTGGTGGCGCACGCCTTTAATCCCAGCACTCGGGAGGCAGAGGCAGGCGGATCTCTGTGAGTTCGAGACCAGCCTGGTCTATAGAGCTAGTTCCAGGACAGGCTCCAAAACCACAGAGAAACCCTGTCTTGAAAAACCAAAAATAAAATAAAATAAAAATAAAGGGTGCCATGCGACGCTGGATGCACACTATGTAACGCTCCAATCAAGACAGCTCCTGACGTTTAAAGCCAGTGCGATCATGCTCCTCCACCCATTTGTTAACATCACTTAGGCAGGGAGCACACTACGGCCTTCTTCAGGTGCTCTCTTTGCATAGAGAAAACTCACCGGTGATTTTAAGTCAATTTCACTAAAATAAGTAAGCCTACCACACCCCTTGAGTGCCCTTCCTGTTGTTAACGTCATCCTGTAATGGCAACTGCTGGTGCTTTAAATAAGCACAGCACACACCGTGGGATGCGCGGGTCTCACACACCAGCCTTGGGATACATCGAGGACACACAACAGCTTCGCAGCACACGGTTTAAAAAGTACAAACAACAACAGAATATTGCAGGTAGCTCCCCACATACTTCCAGCCTGGCTGAGGTCAAGGAGGGACAACTGCTTTCTGTAATGAAGAAGGCCCCCAAAGACGCTTGGAGAAGGCCGTTGTATTGTATTGCACAGTAGGGCGAACGGAGCATCTCTCTCTCTCTTGCTCTCGCTCTCGCTCTCGCTCTCACTTTCTCTCAGAGGTAAATACGCTAGGGAACCTTCCGCTGCTGAGACACGCACTGTGGGCCTGCAGAGAGGCAGAGTTCTGGTACTTGGAAGCCAGGAAGTAGCAAGACAGAGACGGGTCCAGTACAAGTCACTATCAGGAAACTGTCCCACACCTCCCAAAGTTCCATGTCCTCACAACAATGCCATCAAATGAGGATTCCATTACGGGACAGGATTGATCTACGGATCAGACCAACATCTTCATGATGCGATCACCTCTTGGTGAGAGCTGGATCCAGTAGCAGGTGAACAAGCTTTCAACACACGGGGCTTTTTAAAGGGAACAATTCATATCCAAACCCCAGCAGTGGAAGAAAGGCAGGTTGCTCCAGACCACCCTAGGTGACAGTAAGGCCCTATCCTAAAAGCCAGGAGGGAGAAAAGAGAAAACAGAAGCCAGCGCAGACTAGATGAACCGAGACCCACCACGGCGTCACACTGTTTAAGCTGGTAACAGGTACATGCAAATACACCAGCTCCTCATCTTCTGTGTATTTAGTTCTTTTCCCTGTAAAAGTTTGGGAAGAATCCTAGACGGGTGTGATGGTTCACACTGATGCCAACTCGAGAGATTTAGACCCGCCCTGGAGACAAAGGTCTACGAGAGGGTTTCTGGGTGAGGCTGAAGGGGCAGACAGCTGGATGGGGCAGACCATTCACAGGCTGGAGCCCTGGACTGAGGACCAACACTAATCCCTCTCTGCTTCCTGACTACAGGTGGGATGTGGCCAGCTGCCTCGGGCACCTGCTCCATGCCTTCCCCACCACGGTAGACTGCACCCTCAAACTGTGGGCCAAAATAACCCGCCCTTCCTTAGATTGTCTTAATTATGTATTTTGTCACAATGACAGCAATACAATAGCTGTGGTGGCACATGCCTATAATCCCAGGACTCTCGAGGCTGAGGCAGGGAGACTGTGACATCAAGGTGATGCTACATAGCAAGATCCTGTCTCAAAATGAAAACAACCGAAAAATCCCAGAGGCTAAAATAAATGATGTAACTTTTATCAAAGTAAAATTTTTGGTCAGCCACAGCAAGGGGCAGGCAGGCTAATCCTCGTGTGGCTACTAGCCAGTAGTAACTTGGTTTCTGGATTTCAGCTTACTAGCTAAGAAAGGGAAAATAATTGGTAATCTATTTCAGTTCAATTTCTGCTACAGAATAATTATTAGATTTATAAAAACTCAAGTGTCGTTAATTTATCCTGCGACCACATGGAGTACCTTCATTCCCTCACTTATTTCACGAACACCGAGAGACTACATCCCGTGTGCCATCCAGTGTGGACAGAAGACAGTCAGTACGACGCAAACAACACTGACACAGAGTCAGTCTGGTACAAACGAAGCCTGGCAGACTGGAAAGAGAACAGACGGTGGCCAGAGACAGCCTGTAAATGTGAAGTCGGGGGGCCCAGTACAGTGTGGGAACCGACAAGGAAGCCCACGCTAGGATGCCAGCCCGGAGATGAAGGCTCCAGTTCACAGCAGGAACAAGCGGACCTGCTGGTTAGCAGGGTTGCTTGGAGGACAGAGCCAGAAAGAAGGGAAGGGAGGCTTACTTGGTAGTTAGGAAACAGTGAGGACAGTCCAGTAGGCCGGGGGGGGGGAGGGGGGGTCTGAGCCACGGTAGCATCAACAGAGCTCTGAGACCTCATTAAAGTGCTTCCTTGGCTTTACAGTGAGTTAAAGGGTGAGGAATAATTAATGTGTAATAAAGGAAATACACTCCTCCACAGTGAAAGCATTTCAGAAATGAGTAGCTCAGCCATACTCCTCTGAATCTCTAAAGATAGGAGACACGTTCAGGAAAAGGACACAGCCTTCGAGTTCACAGCTTATCAAACGGGTTGCAGCTTCTAGGACAGCACAGCACACAGCAGGTGCCTATAGCAGGGACTGTGTTTTGAGCACATAAAAAGGACAGCTCGTTCTGTCTGGTCCCTGCCACATGGTACAAGTGCAACTCTAGCTGACTGGCAGATCTTACTGACGTGATGGAGTACATACATCATTTCTGACGGCTCAATACGCTTGTATTTACCATATAACTATGTCAAACACTGTGTGTTGACATAATTGATCTTTCCTTACAGGTGTCTTATATCTCTGTCTCATAGAACAGTGCAGTGATATTTCATTTGTATTTTAATAAAGAAAGATTGCCTGAAGATCAGAGTTAGACAGCCACACTGGTCAGCCTTACAGACCAGTGGTGACACACACCTTTAATCCCAGCAGCCACATTAGTTTGCCATAGAAACCAGACAGTATTGGTGGATGCCCTTAATCCCAGCCCTAGAAAGGAATATAAGACTGGAGGAGACAGTTCTCAGACACAGTCTCATTCTGAGATTCCTGGAGGCAGGATCGCCATTTTGGACTGAGGTAGAGGTAAGAGCCAGTGATTGGCTGCTTTACTTTTCTGATCTTCAGGGTGAACCCCCTTTCTGACTCTGGGTTTTTATTAATCATGCTACAGAAAGGCACATCAGAAATAAACAATCCGTTTAGATGACAAACTACATGAACTTTTGTGTCAAACTTTTACAATAAAACAGCATTTTTTTCCCCTCGAAATTATTACTTGTGGCCAGACTTCATGGTGTACACCCGTAACCCTAGCACTTGGGAAGTAGAGACAGGAAGATCAAAGGTTCAAGGCCTCAGCTACACAGTGAGTTTGAGGTTAGCTTGGACTACAGGAGATTCTGGTAGAACACCTCTGGTAGACAAGAGGCCCCAAGTAAGTCGGAGTCCCAGCACGGACACAAAAATGCAGGCCCACTGCTGCTGACCTGAAAGTCCTGTCTTTCAATTACTTCCTCCATGACTTCCTCTCCCTGTCTACTGACCAGGGCCTTGCTACACAGCCTCATTAGCTTCGAACTCTTGTCTTCCCACCTCAGCCACCCAAGCGCTAGGATTACAGGTTTGTGACACCATGCCTATGTTTCTATTATGATTTTCTTGGTATCAGTTGTGCTATTAAACATCAAAACTTTGAAATCTGATTATTCTATTGCATGTTCTTACATTTAAAAAAATATTAACACTACTGGCACTAATATTAACATTACTGGCAATGACAACATAATTCATAATAATTCATGAACATTAATGTGTCCAGGGTAACACGCTCTGCTCATCCTAGCTTGTCACTTCATTTTGCAGAAGACACCGGCACCATGAAAACACGTATCTTACTCAAGTCTTATAGCCAACACCAGCCTGACTCAACAGCCAAGGCCTCTCTTGCATCATGCATTCCTGTTCCTCCCAAACATGGGATATCTGGGCAGGTGCTTATTCCTGGTTTAAAGATAAAGAGGTTTGAGGCTTGAAAAGTTGGTGACATCTAGAGAAGAACAAGTTAAAAAGAAGCCACTGTGAGCAGCGAGCTCAGGTCCCTTGCAGCCCACCTCCAGGACCTGCTCTGCTCCCTAGGGATCAGCAGAGAGAACAACCCCCACCAGTGTTTAAAGAAAATAAACCCACAGCCAGGCGGTGGTGGCAAGCACCTTTAATCCCAGCACTCGGGAGGCAGAGGCAGGTGGATCTCTGTGAGTTCGAGGCCAGCCTGGTCTACAGAGTGAGTTCCAGGACAGGCTCCAAAAGTTACAGCAAAAACCCTGTCTCAAAAAAACCAAAAGAAAGGCATCTAGGTTGTTTCCAGGTTCTGGCTATTACAAACAATGCTGCTATGAACATCGTAGAGCATATGCTTTTGTTGTATGATAGGGCCTCTCTTGGGTATATTCCCAGGAGTGTTATTGCTGGGTCCAGGGGTAGGTTGATCCCGAATTTCCTGAGAAACCGCCACACTGCTTTCCAGAGTGGTTGCACAAGTTTGCATTCCCACCAGCAGTGGATGAGTGTACCCCTTTCTCCACACCCTCTCCAGCAAAGGCTATCATTGGTGTTTCATTTTAGCCATTCTGACAGGTGGAAGAGGAGGACTACAATGAGGACTCCTGAGAACTAAAGAACAATGGCAATGGGTCTCTGACCCTACTGCAGTACTAGCTTTGTGGGAGCCTAGGCAGTTTGGATGCTCACCTTACTAGACCTGGATGGAGGTGGGGGTTCCTTGGACTTCCCACAGGGCAGGGAACCCTGATTGCTCTTCGGGCTAAGGAGGGAGGGGGACTTGATTGGGGGAAGGGGAGGGAAATGGGAGGCGGTGGCGGGGAAGAGACGGAAATCTTTAATAAATAAAAAAAAAAACAAAAAGAAAAAAAGGAAAAAGAAAAAGAAACAAACTCACAAAGTAAAACTAGGAAAATCATACATAATGATTCTGTCAGCATAGCCAAGGTCCTGAGGGTCTTTATAAAAAAAAGTGAAGTTCCCTTTGCCGTCCAAGGCCCCTACAGCTCGCGGAGCCAGCTGCTGTCTGTCCCTGCACAATGAAGGCACTAAACTCTTTCCTTAGAACCAAGTCTTTTCTCCTCTCACTGGAGACAGTGCCACTGCAGCCTCCCTTGTGCTGGGCTCACAGGTAGGCACCGCCAGGCCCTGCTAGAGACCCAGCATCCGAAAGCCATGAGCCCCCCAGCTTTCTCATCCGCGCTCCGGTTTTCCTTCTTCTGCTACCCACATTCCCTGCCAAAGTTCATCCCGCAGGCTCCGAGGATGTCTACAGCTAATCCTGTACAGAGCAAACAGACTCAAGAGCTCTGATGCTCCGTGCACAGGGACACTGGGCTCTGAGAAAGCACAAAACCCAAACAGTTAGGGTGACTGTCTCTCAAGGGGAGTGTTACGAGAACCCTCCCTAGAACACACAGAAGCACAGCCCAGTCGTCATGCACAGAGGTCTGGATTTCCTCCCAAGACAAATATGGAATTCACCCAGTGAGATGCCTTCCATACAATGAGCTCATTTTCAGTCCTTATTAGACTACAAAGGCGGGAAAGGGGAGACTTTTCCTCTCCTTCCTCGAGGAGGCAAGAGAGAGAAGATGTAATATTTAAAGTTGATGACACGATTTAAAAACTTTCCATTAATGTGCACACCCAGTTGGGTCAGTGTCTAAGCCCTCGGTGAGTCTCCTCAGTCCTGGCCTTCCTAGCCACAGTCCTTCCCGCTCTGCCTGTTCGTAAACTGAAGGGGTGAAGCCATAGCACGCTTTGGTCTTTCTGCTAACATCCCACAATCTTTACTAAGTACTGACTTCTACTCATGGAGTCTATCTACTGATCAATTAAATAAACCACAGCCAGTAAAAGTCATACCTGGAAACAGTCAATTGCCATAGCAACAGCAGTTTAAAGAAAACTCATAAGCCAATGAGATGCTTTAAAATCCAACACTAAGGTGATGAGGGAAATATCTGTAACCAAAGCCAAGGAATAAGCGGACACCTTTAGATGTGCTTAGTGACTTCCACATATGAGTCCCTCTGCTGCAGAGAGGGGTTGGGAAGACAGCTCAGTCAGTAAAGCATGAGGCCATGAACCCATCCCAGGAGGCCCACAACATTACCTGGGCTGGTAGCTCCAGCACACTGAGTGGGTTGAGACAGGTACATCCATGGGGCTTGATGGCCGGCCTGGGTTCTTAATGTGCTTCAGGCCAGTGACACATTTTTGTCTCAAAAATGAGAGAGAGAAGGGGGAAGGTTGTCTGTGGCTCGCTCTCTCTCTCTCTCTCTCTCTCTCTCTCTCTCTCTCTCTCTCTCTCTCTCTGTCTGTCTGTCTCTCTCTCTGACTATACCCCCAAAGGACAGTAACTATTCAAGCCTGAGAGCTGGCAGAGCCCTCTGTTGTGTTTCCTATGCCACCACTCCCTGACTGTCCATGGCACGCAGCCTATGGAGGACTGACTTAAAGGCACAGGCATCTGAAATCTTTCAGATTACCATCAACTCAGTAAGACCAACAAACTATTCACGTGGGGCCCTCCAACTAGAGCCAAGCTTTGTCCTTGTCCTGACAGTGTGTGGCCCTAAGCACCACACTGAAGTGTGTTTTCCCACTCTCTGGTGATCACATCTTTAGGTAAAGCCTCTTAAAACTATAAATGAGTATTTCTTCAAACCCCAAGTTGATAAAGGTGTCTCCTTCTCAGAGGCGGCAAGGACACTGCTGAGTGAAGAGTCCACCCCACTCCTACAGCCGTGTGACCTTAGACAAGTGGCTTCACCCGTCTAGGTCTAGGCCTTGGCCATAGCAAGGAGAGAAAAGATGCCTGTGAGACACAGGCCACAGGCAAGGGTCAACGCTGTGGGATAATGCTCCTGTACATTGAAAAGACTTGTCATTCGTATTAATTTGATAAAACACTTATTAGCCAGTAGCCAGGTGGGGCAATCAGATTAAGAATTCTGGGAAAACGAAAGGCAGGGAGTCAATCACAAGCCAGATGCAGAGGAAGCAAGATGAGAATGCCTTGCTAAGAAAGGTACCAAGCCACGTGGCTAAACACAGACAAGAACTATGGGTTAATTTAGATTGTAAGGGCTAGTTAATAATAAACCTGAACTAATAGCCCAAACAGTTTATAATTAATAGAAGCCTCTGTGTGTTTCTTTGGGGGCCGAAGAGCTGTGGGACCAGGCGGAACAAAAACTTCTGTCTACAGTCACTGGCAGGGCATCATCCCAGTTGTGCGGTTACTCTCTTAACACCCTTGTCACCATCTTCTGATAAGGAAGTCCATCACAGGATAACCAGACTCTGAGCTATAACCTAAAGGAAATAACACATAACGGGCCAACAAGTCACAGTCTCCAAGTGAGGCAGTTTGAAAGAAAATGGTCCCCAAAGAGAGTGACACCCTAGGTGGTGTGGCCTCATTGGAGGAAGTGTGCCACTGTGGGGGCAGGCTCTGAAGTCTCTTTTGTTCAAGCTTCCCTCAGCATGATAGGCAGTCGACTTCCTGTTGACTGCAAGATGTAGCACTCTCGGCTCCAGCATCATGTCTGCCTGCATGCTGTCATTCACGCTCCCCATCATGGTGATGATGGACTGAACCTCTGAAACTGTAAGCAAGCCACCTCAACTAAATGTTTTCTTTACAAGAGTTACCGTGGTCATGGTGTCTCTTCACAGCAATTATAAACCTTAACTAAGACAAACTGGCAGCAGAGTGTTAGGGTATTGCTGTGATGGCCTGGCCATGTTCCACATTTTGGCTTGGAATAATAAGGACTTTGGGTTAAGAAAGCAGTGGAATGCTCTAAGCACTGCCTAAGGTAGCACACTGGTAGGAGCATGGAGACAGCGGTGTCGAGGATTTGAAATGTCAGGAGCTGCCTCAAAGGGTTTGTGTTTTGGAATGGTAACACATATCCTGTGCCACATATTTTAGAGGTATATTTGATTTTTACAGGGAGATTATAGTTAAGGGACTCCATGCATCTCAGAAGCGACTTTGGACTTTTAAACATTGTTGAGACTGTGATAGACTATGGGGACTTTTGAAGTTGGACTGAGTGTATTTTTTTTTTCATTAATATAGCTCTAAGTTTTTGGGAACCAGGGAGTGTAATGTAGTAGTTTTAAAGAAAATGGCCCCAAAGGGAGTAGCACTATTAGGAGCTATGGTCTTGTTGGAGGAAGTGTGTCACTGTCGGGGAAGACTTTGAGGTCTCTTTTCTCAAGATTCCCTCAGTGTGGCAGGCAGTTGACTTCCTATTGCCTGGTTCCTACACAAAGGGAGATACACACACACACACACACACACACACACACACACACACACACACACACCACAAACTAAAATGGGGACTGGAGAGATGGTTCAGCAATTAAAAAGCACTGGCTGTTCTTACAGAGGCCCAGATTCAATTCATGACACTTCCATGACAGCTCCAGCAACATGCCTGCCTGCGTGCCACCTGCGTGCTACCACGTTCCCCTTCATGACGATGGACGAAACCTCGAGAATCTCCAGGTTCGTCCCAGTTTGAGCCCCTGTCCCGATGTCCCTCCGTGATGGAGGGAAGTAAGCTGAAATAAACCCTTTCCTCCCAAGTTGCTTTGGTCACAGTGTTTCATGACAGCAACAATGTCCCTAACTAGAACAAAGTGATGTGAGCAGACAGTGACATAGATACTTTTCTACGGGGAGGAAGGAAGTCATAGCAAGCAATGATACCAAAAGCTGACAATTACGGGTAATAAAATATACATGCCAGGAATAGCTCAGTGTCACAGATGTGCAGAATACTGGACTGTGCAGATTTAATTTCCATGTGATAGATGTCACCATACGATAAAGATCCCATACATGAGCAGAAGCTCTGTGTCCCACAGAAGGAGGACTGAGCACAGCAGGGATATCATGTGTGTGCTCGGATGGCCCTCTGCTTCAGGTTCCGGTCTAAGTGCTGAGCCACCTCTCCAGTCCCTGGGAAACAGTGACATGAAGATTTACACGGAGGTTCTTCTAGAGTGTGCTTCATCCGAGACAACCTGGGAAGCATTTTCAACTCAGAGTCATGCAGATGGACCCGGTAGGAAGCGGCAGCATGCTTTCTGTTCAGCGGATTGTGAACAGGACATCACCTTAGTCGTTAAAGCCAGGGAGACGCCAATGAGATTCTGACGAAGTCGGACATATGGTACAGAGCAGAGGTAACTGAGCTGTGTGGTGCAATGTAGATCAATAGAGACCGGTTAATTTAAGTTAAAAGAATTGGGAAAATGCCAAGCGAAGGTCAAACGTTCATAATTAATAAGTCTCCATGTCATTATTCGGGGCCTAGCTATTCAAGAAAGCATGCTACGTTTGGCACCCAACGTCTGACACGTAAATCCACATAAGGCCTCAAAAGGCTGAAAGGAAAAGCTCCCAGGAGGCTCGGAGCTTGTGGCATACAGGGCTTCGGCTCTCTTAAGTGGCCCTGCTACTTGAACGGTTATGGTTGCGGCAGATTAGGTAGAAATGCCTACTGCACTGTGGACCCAGAAACTTCCCAGAGCTGGGGTGGATACATCTGCTCCTGGCCAGGGCCTGAAGGCACGAGGCTCCGCTCTCACCCACCCAAAGGGGGCAAAGCCAGCTGCCAGGCCATGTGCCAAGTGGAGCCACCTGGTGGAGGGCATAGCCATGGCTTAGCAGTTTCACGTGTGGTTCATCCAATCAGAGAACACTATAAGTACACCACTGTGGATGCGTAGGTCAGGCCCAGACCGAGACAACATCGGAGCAGAGATAGTATGCTCAAAAATGTGCTTAGATGCTGAAGCTAGAAAAGAAAAATGGGTAGAGATCATAGAAAAAATAACTTACAAATAACAAAGTGAAGTCTATAAAGGGAGAGTAAAGGATATAAAAATAAGCCACGTAAAGATGGGAAATACACAGGGTGTCTGGATCCTGTATGGTGCTTTGTTGACTTTAAATTTTTTAAATGCTAATGAACAAAAAAAAAACAGCTACTGAGAGACACTGGATCATGAGAACTGCTAAATTAAACCAACCTATATATTTTTAAAATGTCTTAACTTCTGAATGAAAGTAAGAAAATACATTGTGTTAGGGGAGAGGTTTTGCTTTTGTTTCCACAGGAAACAAAAAGCTATGAATTTCCTCAAAATTAGTAAAGACAATATTTAGTCAGAGGAGACCTGAAAATCTTGGCTAGAGATATGGAAAAAAAAAACAAGAAAGACTACAAGGCAGGTGACATATACGCTGATCCCTCTACGTAGTAACAGCTCTGAGACTAGATAAGGCATGATACATAAGTCTTGTTGGGTATAGAGTCCATGACTTACTATTACATGCCACCCTTTCATGTGGCATGGACAGAGGTTTGGTTACGCAGTCCGAATGGACTTATAAAGTTGACAGATGCCTTTTACCTGTTCAGACATGGAACAGAATATCATCTTTAGCTGATTTGTGCAAACGGCACATTCTACACGTGTGTTAATATAGATATGTATGTTCTCTTTAAAAGTTTGTGTTTTCAGGAAAAGAAGACCAGACACCGATTAAGACAAGTAGCCCAGGTGATCCAGCCTCTCAGAATGCCTCTGTTGTGGTTTTCTCAAAATTCTGCATCCAAAACAATTCCAAAGCTGCTATCCGAGATGGTCCAGGCTCCCACAGGCTACTCCACCCAGGACTTCAGCTAAGCTCCACACTTTTCCATCACACAGAGACTGGACAACAAATGATACAGCTCGTTTCCCCAGGACTTGACCATTATCTCAATTTTCTCAGGGTCCCCTAAAGATGCTGTCACCTCCAGACAACAGGAAGCATTTTTAAGAACACAACACCCACAATTGCAAGAGATTGGTCATTCGGTGGGTTGTAGATGTTTGTCACTGTTTAGGGGGCTTGGCTGCAAATTGTTACTGGTCATGATAAGGAAGGGAACTAAACAAGAGAGGTTGCATTCAAGGGTGTCTTTCAGAAAAGAAAAAGGCGAGGCGATATGGGAATGACAAAAAACAAGGGTAGACTATTGAACCTACTTTTAGACTAAAAAGCAACTACTAGTCTCAAATATTTTACATTGATATAGATTTTGTATACTGATACAAATTTAAAGTTATTTTTTGTTATACTGCATATATGTTTCTACTCTTGTTTAAGATGTTGTGCCTATGCAACTCATTTAAAAATGTAAAGTTCAAGCCCTTGAAAGCTAGTTAGGATAATAAGATATGCAGGTTAGTAGTTAAACCATTTATAACAATCAAATACATGGCCATGTCAGGTATATTTTCAAGGTCAAACAGATATATTTTAGATAAACAGGTGGTCTTCATAAGCACTTCAGAGATCTAAAGAACATGTCATTTATGATGTTTTAATAACGTAAGGCTTTTCATAATAGTGAGACACATCTGCTCTTGGAAGCACTTACACCAAAAACGGATGATGGGCATCAAAGAAGCTCCATATGGAGTTTGCTTTCACTGCGGCAGAGCTAGGCATTTGGGTGAGAAACTGCCCTTGCCTCAGGTGCTGCAGTGTGCTGTCCATTCTTTTGGACAGGGAGGGCCCAAAAGAATGCAACAACTGCCAAACTTCGCCAAGACAAGGTAGGACGGTCCTTCAAAATTCCTGCTTCACAGAAAAGTCTATCAGATACTCTAGCCCTGTAGACCAAAGGTGGATGCCCCAACATTGCAAAGGAACCTTGGATGGCTGTCCACCCAGGCAAGGAGCCTGGGCAGCAGCTTGTCTTTGTCTCCTTCATTCTCACCTCCACCCCCACCATGCTGCAGGACCTGTCTGCTGCAGCAGTATAAGGGCAGGCTTACGAATGCCAGTCTCTCATCTCCAAACCACCGCTCCTGATTTACAACTGGGATGGTGCCACAGCTCGGCTCTAAAACTCTAAATCAATCTAATCTAAACTTCAGACCTGAGCTTTATTAAATCCTGTAATGTGACCTGTCCTAAATATATAACTTTTATTTTCTACCATTCATTAGTCCCCTCCCCCAACAACCCAAAGGCGAGCTGTAATCAATCTTAATTTTATATGGACTTCCTCAGGGCTTGGAGGGGATAGCTCAGGGGAGGAGTATGTCAGCCCATGAAGTACGTGCATACAATCATGAGGGACCCAGGTTCCATCCTGGGAGCTCACATCAAGAATCCAGGCACAAGGCCTAAAGAGATGGCCATTGGTTGAGAGTGTGCTGCTCTTCCAGAGGCTAGAGTCTAGATCCCAGCACCCAGCAGGAGGCTCACAACCGTCTAAGATTCCAGCTCCAGGAATCTGACACTCTCTTCTGGACACCAAAGGCCCCTGCACTTATATAGCACATGTCTACACACAGACCCAAATATATAGATGAAAAATAACGCACAGTTAGACAGCAACTCTGAGGAGCAATAACCAAGGCTGGCCTCTGGCCTCTACAAACACATACATATGTACAAAAATGTTCCTTCTTTTACCTTCTATTTATATTTACAGAAAATAGTGAACTTTCCCTCTTTTGCTAGATTTTCACGTCTCCAACTTCATTTTTCGTTTCAGAACTTGTGTGGCACTTATTATCAATCTCACAAGAAGGTGTCAAATCATAAGCTCAAGCAGGCAGACTCAATCATATGCTGTAACCACAAAGTTCCAAACTCCCTGAAGCCAGCCAGAGCTACCCCAAACCCACTCCCCATGATAATCAGGATAACGCTAAATGTGCAGAGGTACTCGAATGTGATCTAGAAAAAACACAACAGCTCTGTAACACACGCCTCTCTGTAACACACGCCTCTCTGTAACACACGCCTCTCTGTAACACACGCCTCTCTGTAACACACGTCTCTCTGTAACACGCGCACAGCAACTTGGGCAGGTCAGGTGCTGCCCTAAGGGGTCACAAGATTGCAGAGAGGCACCGTTCTGGAGGGGACAGCAGGGACACTAAGTCCTGCACACCAGGGACACTAGAGCTCTTGGGAATGACAACTGGGTTTCTCCAGGTATCTTCCAGGGAGGTAGTAACTAAAAATCTCAAATACCTCCCAACTCCAGAGAAAAGGTACAAGGATTTTAAAGGGTACTTAGACTGGAGAGTCCAAAGTGAGAGCTGCCTTAGAAGATTCCTGCTCGAGAAATGTTGCTCTCCCTAAACCATGACTCTCTGGCCCAGCCGTGCTGCAGGCTGCCTGGCAAGAAGCAGTTTTCACACACACACACACCCCAGCAGCAGCAGCACTAATGAGCATTCCTGGCTTCCTGCGCATGCAGCTTCCACTGACTGACCTTTCCTAAGCACAGGATGAGAAGGACACGAAGCTGCCCCAGGAAAGCAGTCCAGGAGCAAACACTTGTTTCATTCTGCACACACTCAACACACAACTCTTCCTATTACTCTGCCACCATGAGCCCCTCCAGAAAGTAGATGCTCAACAGTTACACTCATTTTCACAAGAAAGATGCTCAATCAGGTGGTGTATACCTGTCATCCCACTTGGGAGGCTGAGGCAGGAGGATTGTTCCAGACCAGCCTGTCTCAATAAACAAATTAACAACAACATTTTCAAAATGTAATGTTTTAGACTATTTAACTTACCAATACTGAGCAAAAGTTTTCACAGTGCTTTCTCTCCTCTAAGGAAGTATTTTGTCTATTTTATATTGAATCAATTAAAATGCATGGAACTTACCACATGTAAACTACATAAATGACTGACTTTACAGTTTGGGGCTCACATCAAGAACTTTAAACATATTAGGCAAAACCTGCACCACTGAGGGTCAGCCTCAGTTGACTTTCTATTCTATAAAATTGATATTTTAAAGTTTACGACGTATTTGAATTTAGTTTCGATGTGCAATGGTTGGGTTCTCAGTAAGGCATCACTATTGCCTGAACTCCAACCTAGCAGACACGTGTTTCTACAGTGAGCCTTCTTCTACCAACTGGGTGACACAGAGAGACAGAAATGGAGCCTCGCTGTCTGTATGTCAGTGTACAGGGAGGGAGGGACCTAGCTGGGGAGACTGTCTGTCTCACTGAGAGGAGAAAGAGTGTGCTTCCCAGAGAACGGCTTCTGCTGCCGACACTAAGGACCATGAGCACCACTCAGACTGAGTACTGACAGCCATTAGGCTTCACCCAGGATGGCAAACCCTCTATACCACCTGCCTCTCACTAATTCCTAAGGAGGGACAGGACTCCGGAGAAGGCACCTGTTAGTTTACTGCTGAATGAAGCAAATGGGAAGGGTGTTAGCAACAATGTAACTTGGGTCCTCCTCCCTCAAAAACCCAGCAAGCCCAGGAGACCATGACTCAAGCTGGGTATTCAACAAAGAAAGCTCTTGATGCTTCACCAGCAAGCAACATGGAACCAATGAGCGTCACAGAGAAGAGGGATGGGGCGGGATTCTGGACCGGATGCAGCAATGGCAGAGAGCAGAGGCATCAGAGGCACTGATACTCTGGAGCCAGAAGCTGATGCAGAGACGAGCTGCAGGGACGGGAACCTCGACTTTGAGGGTATCTGCTAGAATTCTCCCACAGCTAAAATGAAGACACAAAAGCACGCCTTGCTAAAATAGCCTATTATGTCTCATATGGTGAAAGAAATATTTTAGACATCAACGTGACCACTGGGAGGAAGTGAACTGACTGAATGGAGGGCAATTAAGCCAGAAGCCTGCAGCCTGCTATGCTAGCTGGAAACGGGAATGTGGGACACGATCAGGGAACACAAATTACAAAATGTTCAGAACAAAGAAAAGCAAATCCTGCTTGAGATGCTGAAGTGTGAGTCATGCTGTAGGAAGCTCTCAAGAATAGAATCCTAGTGAAATCAGCTTTGATTGATTAGCTCAACAAACACCAGACATCAGCGTGCGCCAAGCGCAGCTCCTGGGATCCAGGTGATTGAAACAAAACGCCCTTAGGGTCTAATAGGGTAGGGCATACGCAAAGCATAGGGGCTCAGAGACCATGAAGATTTCATAGACGGGCATCATGAAGACTTCGTTAGGGGTTTTATCGAGGTGGAGAAGGATGAAGTGGGATGCTGGGAGAGGAGGGTACTACCCGTGCTGCTATTCCTCCTGCCAGCAAAGCTTTAGGACAAACCGCTGTGCTGAGCTCTCTGGATGGGTTTCACAAGGTACACTCTACTGGGGGTGGTGAGGGGTGTCTAAGAATCAGTGTATTTGGTGAATATTTAAACATGACACAGAATGCAAGGTGGATTGGGCAAAAGAGGCCAAGACAGGAGAAAGGCTAGTTCAAAGCCACCATAGACAGCATACTGAGACCCCATCAAAAAAACAAGCCAAACAAACCTAAGAATGTTTATAAATTCTGCAAGACTCATTTGACTTAGGCAAGACTGCTATCAGTGATCTGGGAAAGAATTCTGGACAACACTTTTATCAAATAATTGCAGAGTTACCCACCAAAATCTGGGGGAAATAATCCAAAATAGGGTACCAGAGTCCAAATTTGAAGCAGAAATGTACATTATATTTGACTTAATTTTTTAAATTCAAATGTGGGACTGGGAAGACGGTTCAATCTGTAAAGCGGGGGCTGGATAAATATAAGGACCTGAGTTTGGGTCCCCAAGTTCCACCTAAAATGGGAGTGGTAGCGCACACATGTAATCCTGCTGCTCGGGAGGAGGCAGACGATTCCTAGAGCTCACTGGCAACCCAGGACAACTGAACGGGTAAGCTACAGGTCTAGAGGGAGAACACAGAAAGACAGGCAGCACCAGCCCTGGGCCTCCATAGACACATACAGACACACAGACACACACACTCACTTACATCAACCTGTACGAACACCTGTTCTCTCTCTCTATATCTCTCTCACACTCACACAACACACACATATACACACACACACTCACACAACACACACATATACACACGAGAGCAAACGCTAAGGGATAAACTGCTACATATACTGTCTGTACTGATAAGAATGAGGTGGCCACCCTGCCACACAAAACTTTTCCCATTCTTAAACTTCAGGCTGAGACGGTTCAGAAACAAGGAAAGTGAGTGTCGTACCTATCAGGTGCATCCAACCTTCCCACTCTACATCTCCAAAGTTCACACCTGAGAAGCATGAAACAGGAAGTCAATTTACACCTGGCCTGAGGCCAGGCCCCATAGTTAGGCATACAGAGAGGCAGAGTAAGTGCCCCCCGTGACTCAAAAACTTAGTTAACACCAGCATGAACCACACAGAGTGGCCGAAACCAATCACCAACATCAAGTAATTCAAGAGGTGGCCGTGGGAACCTGGAGCACTCCGAGTCCAACAGTGGTGAGAAGGATGCCGATTATGGGATGTGAAAACAGGACCTTGCTGAAGAAAAGATTGCTAATAGATGTGGTGGTTTGAATGAGATGTCCCCGTAAGTCTCAGGCACTTGAATGCTTGTCCCCAGCAGGTGGAACTGTATGGGAAGGAGATGTGTCACCATAGGGTGAGGTTTCCAAAGATGCCATCATCCCCAGTGCTCCCTCTGCCTCCTGCTTGCAGACTGGGCTGTGCACTCTCTGCAGCTGCAGCTACAGCTGCCTGCCACCACGCCTCTGCTCTGCCATCAAAACCTAACCCTCCGGAACCGGAAGTCCGGGTACACTCTTTGTAAGTTGTCTTGGTCATGGTATTTTATCACAGCCATAGAACAGAAACTAAGACAACAGAGGAGATCTGTATGTCTGGGGTAGGGAAGCAAGAGTTAACAAGCAAGGTTTTGCTTCGTACCCTGCAATCTGTCTGAGGAACATGTGCACTGCACGCACTCAGAATGAAGCAAGCAAAGTGTCTTTACCAAGAGGCCACACCAGGTTATCCCAGTTTATTGACACCCCGCTGGGATTATCCAATCCGTTAGACTGTGGCTTCCCTAGAGGTTCCTGTAGGGGGCAGTGTGCTGACCCCAGCTCCATTCCACTCATATGGACAAAGTTGCTAATTAGCAATCCTGTTTACACATCAGGCTCTCAATAACGCGGTCCCCAAATCCTGCTGACATCTAGACCCTAAACAAAACCTTCACAGGCACAGCTCTGGAAAGGTAAGAGTCAGACCTTACACATGGAACCCAAATCCAGGCCCTAAGCATCTGTGCTATCTTGCCTTCCTTACGACAATGCCAATCAAAAACTGACAAAATAAAGACAGAGAGGAGCGGCCAGGAAGGTGAAATGTGCAGAACCCATATATGAATAAGGGTAATAAAGATGCTGAGCTGTAAACAGAAGTGAAAAACAGTCATCTTCAAAGACCACTTTTGCTCCCCCAAGAAATTACCTAATTCTGTGTAAGAACAGACCAAATTACATAGGAGAAAACTCCGATTAACACCGTTCCAAGCCTGACGAACAGTAAATAAAGGACCAGCACATTACTGATCATTGCTTAGGATGTAAAACACCATGAGAGACACATGTATAAAACACTTTGAGAAGCCAAGGTCGCGGGGTAGGGGTATGCACCTAGCTACCAGAAAGAGCAAAGGAAGGCGTCCTTTACAGAGGGGACACCTAAGCAGAGAACATGGCATCACCCACGGAGTCTGGAAAGGCTACAGAAAACAGTGTATGTGGCCCAATGTAAGGAAAGCTCCGGATTCAGTGAGGCTCGAGTGGGAAAGATCACGATGAAAACTGGAGAAAGGAGTCAACATAAGTCTCAAGAGCCGAGATTAAGTCCTGTTGTAGAAACGACACTCGAGTGAATTAATGGAGAGAAATTAGCCACTAACTCTAGCGACCCATCGATGTGATGACCTAGAAGGTTCCCGAATTTAACCAACACTGAGAAGAATGTCTGCAGGGAGGCTATATGGAAATCACAATAAATTTTTAAATTATATGCTTTTATGGGGGGGGCACTGACTTCATGTGGAAATCAGAGGACAATCTGTGGGAGTTGGCCCTCTCCTACCTATGACTCTTAAGAGTGAGAATTACATAATCAGAATTCTCTGGGGACCAAAAGACTGGCAGAGGGCAGACACAGCGATGGGAAACCCCTGACGTCAAGAGAGAGGCACTAAGAAAGAAGCAGAGACAAAGATGTAGGGCAGGCAGGAAGTCGTGCTTAACAAGTGACTGCCCACAAGTGATCATAAGGAGGGGCCAAGGATAATTCCCAAGGTTATAGGTCAGATTAACTCGGAAGGCCGAGGTAGACAAATATGAAACCTCATCTCAAAATAAAAGAGCAACGTGACACATTGATAGAATAACACCACATACTGGAATGAGCAAGAGATGGAGCAGGAGACAAAGCAGAGGCAGGTGGAATCCAAGTTATCCATAAACACACCACAGGAGACAAAGCAGAGGCAGGTGGAATCCAAGTTATCCATAAACACACCACTGGCAATAAGTTGAGGCAGACGGACATTGGAGTCTAAGATCAGGAGAGGGGGCCGAGCAAGACACAGAGTCCGGGGGTCAAAAACAGGTCCTGCTTTTGCTGAGATCCGAGTTCAGGTCTCAGCTCCCCCATCAGGTGGCTCACAACTGCCTGTCTCTCCAGCTCCAGGGAATCTGAAGCTTTGGGGTTCTGTGGGCAAATATACTCGTGTGCACATACTCCCCAACCCCAGGCACATAATTAATAGGTTTTTGGTTTTTTGTTTTTTTCCCAAGACAAGGTTTCTCTGTAGCTTTGGAGCCTGTCCTGGAACTAGCTCTTGTAAACCAGACTGGCCTTGAACTCACAGAGATCCGCCTGCCTCTGCCTCCCAAGTGCTGGGATTAAAGGTGTGCACCACCACCGCCCAGCTAATTAAGTAGGTTTTAAGAAGATATATTAAGCTTGGAAGTCATCATTGCACAGCGACCAGTAAGGTATCGGACCACATGCGATCACCAACCCCAGAGCTTACGGAGTGGGACAAATGGGGGCAGAAGGCTGGAGAACAGCAACCACTTCAAAGATTGAAAGCCAGCAGCCAGAGAGAGGAAGGAGCTTCAATATTTAGACAGAAATCAGAATCCACTTGGTGGCAGTGACAGAAGAGGGACTTCCTCTCGGAACTGACTAGATATGAACCGTAGAGAGCCTTTCCACAGCAAAGACATGGGAAAGCAAAAGTTTGGGATCCGAATTCTTTCCTAGTGTGGGAAGGAGAGCTGCTGGCCCTGGGCTGTCCCTAGGACAGGTGTGTGTGAGGGGAGAGCTGTCAGCCCTGGGCTGTGTCCTAGGGCAGGTGTGTGAGGAGGAGAGCTGTCAGCCCTGGGCTGT
>NW_004949097.1:13216051-13217232 GCF_000317375.1 Microtus ochrogaster | reverse complement strand
CCTAGGGCAGGTGTGTGAGGGGAGAGCTGTCAGCCCTGGGCTGTCCCTAGGGCAGGTGTGAGGGGAGAGCTGTCAGCCCTGGGCTGTGTCCTAGGACAGGTGTGTGGCAGGGTTTCCCTGGGCAGGACAACACAAGCTCCAGACCTGTTCACACCCATTTTCCTGAAGCCAGGTACACTGTCCATCAGTTAGAAAATGCAGTCTACTGGTAAAATCTCTAACACAGGGCTGTGGATGGCTTAGCAATTAAGAGCACTGGCTTCTCTGGCAGAGGACCTGGGATCAGTTCCCAGCACCCACGTGGAGACCAACAACCATCCATAACTTCAGTTTCGGGGGATCCAACACCGCCTTCTGGCATCCAAGGGCATTGCACACCATGCTGCACAGACAAACACATAAAATAAAAAATAAATCCTTAAAAAGCACTCCCATACAAATATCCCTATCTCTTCCCTCCACCTTCACCTGACCGGGCTACAGACAGAAGGAAAGACGAGAACATGGGGACCTCTGACACAGTGTGGGCAAGGCCAGGTCAAAAAACAGGGCTTACGTCCAAATGTCAAAACCGTATGGATTCATATCCTAAGTTTTTCCTACATTCCAGAAATGTGGCTATAATGTTCACTAGCATTTAAAGTGTTGGTTTTTGTTTCCCATTCTGCTCAAGTCTAGAGAGTCTCTAATAGACACATTTTAAATGGAACGTATAAATACTAAAACATGCTGCTACTGTTGGCCCTAACAACCCCAGGGGGCACTGTGAGTTAACCTGACCTTAACGCTTACCTGGGAAGGTCTTAGAAGCACCAGTTTTCTAAGCGCATGAACTTGCCCCTCTCCACCCAGGGCCTCCCCTGTTGCTCTGTAAGGCCTTCTCCTTCTGCTCTCCTGTCTTTCACTTCCCCAACCACGTCCACTGCGCATAAATGTTTACAACCACTTATAGTGTGAACATAAAGCTGGAACAGCTTCAGATTCATGGCCTGGAAACGCAATGGACACTTCCTACGTGCAGTCTGCTATTAACTTTCTGGTTGCCTGCAGAGAACTGTTTAAATGTACTGTTTCCTGGGCCCAGTCCACCAGAGAGTGGAACCAGCACTGCAGACCGTGCACTGAACAGAGGAACCGGCACTGCAGACGGTGCACTGAACAGAGGAACCGGCACTGCAGAC
>NW_004949097.1:13206408-13214189 GCF_000317375.1 Microtus ochrogaster | reverse complement strand
CCGGCACTGCAGACCGTGCACCCAGCAGAGGAACCTGCACTGCAGACCGTGCACCCGACAGAAGAACCAGCACTGCAGACCGTGCACCCGACAGAAGAACCAGCACTGCAGACAGTGCACCCATGAGCTTTCAGAAGCAACAGTGGAATGTGCGTTGGAACGGAAGACGAGCAGCAGGGTGGAGGAGGGCATGCCTGACGCCACTTGAAAGTATCCCACGGAAACTCGGTGTTCCATAAGCCTGAAGAAAGAGACACGGCTTCCCTCCCACGATGCCCCTGCCCAGGACAACTGCTCTGCAGCTGTGCTTTGCTGTGACAAGAGCCAGAGCAGGTCCGTGCGTCTGTTAAAGGCATTCAGTAGCCCGTGTTTTCCTCCTCTCTAGAGCAGGTGGTGCTGTCCCTCTCTAGTTTCCCAAAACAGAAGCAAAAGGCAGTCTCTGGCTGGAATGCCACCTGCAGGAGGAGGGGCGCTCAGCAAGGATGCTTCCATCGGGCCTACTTGAGGCAACAAAACACTTACAAAAGGTCAGGGTATTCGAGCCAGACAAAATAACACCAAAAAGCACTGCAAATAAAAGGCTCATTTATCTTGCCGAGACTCATGTCCCAACACTGAAAACCCCAGGGGCCTGTGTCTCCCCCCCTCCCCCCAGTGTTTCAGTCTCTGACACCATTTTATGATGTCTTCCTGGGGCTAGCCCAAACGCTGCCCCTTCCTGGGAAAGCCTCACGGTTCCCAAAGAGGGCTCCTGGTTTTTGTTTGCTTTTTTGTTTTAAATCATCTCACCGCTATAGCATCGTACCTATGACTACCATTGCAGAGTGATTCCTGTCTGTCTGTCTGTCCAGTGAGGGAGCACCATGACTTTCTAAACCCACGTTACCTGGAGCACAGGCAGGTATCTCTGCACAAAGGGACACCAGGGCGTCTGAATACAAGGACAACACCCACCACTCAGGTCTCTTCCATCTCGTCTAGTTGAAAACATCATGATGTCCTGTAAACTGTTGATCCCTTCGGTGGTCTTCCCATGTCTGGCCTCCCTTCTCTTGCCCCACTCCCCATGTACCCCTACCACTGTAATATAGCAAAGCACAGCTTTAATTAAATGTGCCGAGCTGTGTGGCTGTTGAGGCAAAGGCTGTGATGCTGAAAACCACCCTTCTCCAAGCTCAGTGGCCTTGAATGCAACTGGACAAAAATTACATAATTAGCACATGACTTATCAGGTGCTACCGGGACACCCAAATTGTGCTAATCCCTCTGCCTGGCATGTCCATGACTCTTAAATGGTCAATTCACAGTTGAGTCCACAAAGACACTTCCTCACCTGGGAACAATCTCTGCTTCCTCCCACTATGTCGGAGCTGTAGTTATCTGTACCCGTTCAGCACACCACATACAGGACAGAACCTATTTACATGGAAGGGCAACACATCATGCTGCCTGTGGCCAGGCACCTAACATGGCGCTGGGCAAGAAGCTGAATTACAATTAACCTCATTAGAAGCATCAGGAGCCTGGGACTCGGTGAGAGCTAACCTAATACCAACAGGGCAATGCAAGCAATTCAGTACTAAAAATTTTCCACTCCAGGTACAGAAATTAGAGAAAGTCTTTCCTGTTTGGCTTGATAATGGTCGACCTAAGGAGACTCCCCTCACCAGATGTGAAAGGTGTGTCCAAATGAATGAAACGGATCTCAACTGTAAAAACACAGCAAAGGGCAACTCCTTCGTGCTATGAGCCAGGCAACCAGTCCCTGCTGACAGGCAAACACTGCATGGTGTTTCCATATCGGGAGCCTGTCAGCAGGTCAATGTCTAACTAAGTAAAAAATGTTCATGGCTTCTAAAAATTAAATTGCATGAAACAAGATGCAGACACAAGATATTTAAAAATATGGAGCATTAATATTAATAAAATATGGATCTCTCAAAGAATTAATCTTCCCATGCTATGAAATGCATACTGAACTTCTTACAGCAGGGCCACTGTAAGGGATCTCACCACCAAACCTAGTGGGGCGTATCTTTAATCACAGCGCTCAGGAGGCAGACCTTGAGGCCAGCTGGTTCAAGTTCCAGGCCAGCAGGGGCTACATAGTGAAACTCTGCCTAAAATTACTTGTATGTATGCATGCATACACAAACACACACACACTAAAAAGTAAGACTGCCCTTGCTCACCAAGCCTGGCTCCAACCTCAGTTCTTTCATTTCTGTTGCTATCTGTTCTGCCTCATCCCCCTCCTTCAGCACGATTATTCTAGCTAGGAAGCAAGGCACTGAGCTCAGGACAAGCAGAAAGAACTTAACTAAAAACCAAAGACTGGGCGTTTCATGATTAAAAATGGGGAAAAATCCAGCCTCACAATTCGACAAAATTAAAAACAACGCCCAAGGCTCACCACACCACTGTTAAAGAAAACACTGTGCTGTATTTAGCCAACCTTAATTGGTCTTAATTAAATCAGATGGCTCATAGCTTTGTTTATTTTGGCTTGATTGTTGAGGCCAAGAACCACGTCTGATCTACTAATTTTGTAGAGTTCTCAGCAAATACTCTGCTCACAGAGGCTTTTAATCGATTAAGACAATGAACATGTATGTGTGCACATTAGATTCAAATTTAGGTGTTGGCTCTATCTAAGCTGTCAGGTAAGTGACTTAAATTGAGTTCTCTCTCTCCAGTAAATGGATGTAACAGTAACATCCGCACAAATGAGCAAGAACACCTATACAAAGTGCTTCACAGAACCGTAAAACACCATATGAGGTGCAATGAGTAGTCCTGAGATAAGCTTTCTCCAGGAGCAAGCCCTATAAACCTGAGCACAGATGTAGATATTCCCCAGGAAAATTTATGTTTGGCATACAAAACCGTGAACAGTTCTTAAGAGGTAGGAGGAGAGAAAGGAAAGTGAGGCCAGACTGGGAGAGGGGATGAGCAAACCGCAAAGGAAAGCTGTTGTAATAAAGTAACAGAAGAGAGAGCAAGCCTGGGTCTTAGCCGTCACTATCAAACTCTATCCCCCCATTCCTGGCCAACTCACCTCACCTTACTAATAAAGCTTCAATTTCCTCAATAATCCACTAGGCTCCCGTGCGTACCCAGTTAGACTATATATCCACACCGTTTTTTATGTTACTGAGGACTCTGTCCGTACGTACTAAGTAGCACGTTACACAGCAACCGAGGAACTAGACATCCACCTGGGGAAAACTGAGCAAAGCCTGTGTAAGAGAACACTCAGAAAGCTCTGAACCGAGTCTACGGATCACACAGGGAGACAATTTTGACCAGACTACTGAGGACTGCTGAGAACCACGGGCTAAACCCCAAGTCGCCAAAGCACCAGCCATGGTGGCTCCTGCACCTGCACACGGGCATGAGACTCTACCAAGAGGGGTGGGCATGTCAGCATCCACAGGGGCTTCTCTGCTCCACACTTTCAGACACAGTAAAAAGCTGCGACCCACAGCAAAGGCTGCGATTGGACGTGGCAAAAATAGCATCAGCAATGCGCAGTCACCTGGGTGCTGCCCTCTTCTCACTGAAAGACTTTCTGCACTGGCTCTGGGGGCTAACATTACTAACCTCACCCTGCTCAGGAACCACAACCAAGGGGCTCCAGAAACCAGGAGAGGAGGGGATGAATTCTGAATCAAATACAAAGGTAGCAAATAACTGGAGAGGAAGGAGGAAGAACGGATCACTCCAGGGAGAGTCAGGAGCTAGCTGAAGAATGTAAACAGGAGAGGAGAGAGGGCAGGACAGCAGGAGGGTCAACGGGGTCGAAGTACATTATATGTATTATGAAAATGCCACAATGGAAGCTCTTATTTTGCACAATATACATTAAAACATTTAAACTAAGCTTCTAACAAGTTCAGGTTCCCCCAGGCAACTAGCAAGGCATGAGATCTGCTCAGTCACGCACAGGTCTGTGTGCAGTCAGAGCACCACGCGGCCTGGAACTGTCAAGGTCGTCCCTAAGACTGTGCAGAGGTCGTCTAGAAGGCCAGCATTATAAATGCCTCAGCGCTTCTCAGGCAGGAAAAGATGTTCTCCAAATTTTCATTCCCCCAGGAGGGGGCTTGCTTTCCCTTTGACAGAAGAACTGATGCCCCTTCACCCCAAGAAGCTTTCTAACCAAACCTGTACTTAGAGATCCCTGTAAACCTTGTAAACTATAAAGTGGACTTAAAAGCATCCCTGTGAAATTTTGGACCCAGTGATCAGGAAGCTGCTGTCAAAGGGACAAATAACTGAAAAGGCCAGACAAGGAATGCGACCTGCACACGCGTGCTCAGAGACGTGCAGTTATGCAAACACTGCACACGTGAAATCAGTAAGAACGGATGACAAACGGAAACGGCGATTGAAGCCGTGCTAACAGATTATTGCCGCATCTTCGTCCTGTTTTGTGAGCTCTGCGCCTCTCCCCCATTCAAGCTCACGAACCATTATAATAGACTGGCTTGGAAAGCCTATCCCATTCAGCCAAGAGAACACCACTTCCTCCGCTGGCTTGTGGACTGGCCCCTGGACCTCTCTGTAACAAGCAGTCTAAGCAAGGAAGAAAGTGAAGAGCCTGGACCGCACTGGACATTTGAGAAATGCAGGCAGGACTCACCACCGCTCACTCATACACACCATTTTACTGTGACTGCATCTCCAGTTAATCAGCAACAAACATTCAGCCTGGAAATTCATAAAGCCAGACGCTATTCAGCAAGCGTTTACCTAGCACACCTGTATGAAGCACAGTGCCTACCACAACACCTAAGACTTCACGGTCCCAGAGATTTACACGGCACCCCAAATGTTTAGCATCCACAGCTGAACTTCTCCAGTTTCACACCTTGTTCCAGACAATACCAGAACAGCTACTTATGGAAACACAAACTGAAAGGGATGGGACTGACATCATCAACTCAATTCCAACTTCATAATTCAATCCAAACACTACTTAATGCCAAGTAACCTTTAAAAACACAAGATAAAATATGTAGCAGTTGAAATGTTGCAGGGGAGAAAGGGTGAGTGTCCTGATAATTTCTCATTTTGAATCCACATGGGTGCTGACAGGCAGTAATTCAAAATTATCAAAAGTCTCCCTCAATGGTTACAACTAATTAGCACCAGAAGAATCCTTCAAATGTGGGCTAACATATTTCCCATGTCAAAAATAACTCACACGCTGAGTGTGGTGGTGCATACCTTTAATCCTTGCACCAGGAGGCAGAGGCAGGTGGATTGCTGTGAGTTAGAGCCAGCCTGGTCTACAGAGTGAGTCCCAGGACAGCCCGGAACTACACAGCTACACAGTGAGACCCTGTCTGAAAAACAAAAAAAAAAAAAAAAAACCACAGCTTATTTCCCTAGGTTTTCATTATCTTGAGAGTTTTTCAGAAAACCAATCTCAAACTTTAGATGCATTCTCCAAAATCTCTTTGCAGCTACAGACCTGAGCAAGACCTTCGTGAAGGGCAGGAACGCAGGGACAGTGGGTAAAGCCAGGTGTCTAGGCCAAGGTGACTCCACTTCCTGCCTACCTGATCTTGGCACCCACTTACAACCTCAGCAAGTCAGGAGTCAAAGAAACACTCCTGAGGGTAAACAAAGGATAAAGTGTTTCTCTCACTGTCTCACTATCCAGTCGGGCCACGCAGATCCCCTCCACAAATGCCTCTTCTGAAACCCTCTGCCGTCTGGTAAGATTGAGTCCCTCCTTCCTCAGCTTCTGGTCACTGGAGGCAGGGTCATTTCTCTCCACCTGCCTCAGGACAAACCACAGTATCTGTGTGTGTATAGCAAGGACTATCTGTGTACAGCAGGCAACCCACTCTTTCTTCCTTTCAGCCCTTCCCAATCAGCACATCCTTCACCTGGGGAGAGCCCCACAGAACCAGTCCATGAAAGCAATGTGCATGCCTCACTAAGTATTCCCTGGAGACTTGAACAGAAACTGCTGGGGGGACACAGAAGAAAGAAAGGAGATAAATGTTTATTTGGGGTTTTGTTTTTCTTTTGTTTGGGGGGTTGTTTTAAACAAAATCCTTCCACCTTAAGCTTGTTTTCATCATCTCACTGACACAGCCTGTGGTGCTTTTCATAAAAATCCAGGGGCAGGCTTTCTGCTCCTGTCGCCCATCTGTTGATTTGACTGTAATGCCAGGATTCGCCATACGCTTGCTTAACTGGCTCTGCATTTACTTATGTAAAATAAATTTATCCAACACTACAGCAAGATGTAGATCCTCCTGGCTTTGGTTGCCCCAACTTTTCCCAGCTGCAAAAAAAAAAAAAAAAAAGGCGCTCCGCTAAGCCTGTTACCAACATGATGTTTCTGGTATTTGAGGGAGCAGAACTTTTCTAAAGAAAAATGGTCAAACTGAAGCTAACACTCACTGTTTATAAAATACATTTTTCCTTTGTTCTTAATGTTCCACCTTTTGAAATTAAAGTTTAGTATTAAAAAACTGCATTTTTGGTTTTTTTTTGAGAAAGAACTTAAAGTCGATTGAGTAGGGAAGAGGAATCTGAAAGGGCTTGGGAAAGGGAAAGAATATGACCAAAATATATTTAAAATTAAAAACTGTTTTAAATAATAATTTTAAAAAACCTGCAGAGGATACTTTTTTATTTGCACAATCATTGTTTCTAACCTTTGACTCATTTTTAAGCAATCTCCAAAACTAAATGATGGGACTAGGAGTGTTTTCTGAGTCTAATCTGTTTCATGCCTTAACAACAACAAACATGACACCCAAGGCGCTTCTCATTCTAAGCACACCCCACCGAATGAAAAACCTACCCAGTCCGCTAAGAGAAAAAAACTGAGTGAGGCCATACCCCAAACTTTACCCACTGTACTTCTTTTGGGATCAGGATTTGCCACAGAAAAGTACTTTCATGAACTTAAGCAATAAATATCATAATTTATCATATCTTGAACTAATTTCTCTCCCCAAACAGACGCTCTTGGCCACGGGGCAGGAGAGTATAATAAACTTGTTTTATATATCCTGAGGCACAAAAGAAAAATGAAACGTGTGCGTGTGTGTGTGTGTGTGTGTGGTATCGAGACAACTTGGGATGCAAATAGCAAAGCTTAAGAATAGCAGACTTGACTCTGGTCTTGAAGGGAGACCTGGCCGGCCGATTTAAGCTACCACTGCCAAACAAGGGCCAGATCTCCCTCGTCAATCACCACCTTAAAACCATTAACTTTGCTAGTCTAGCTCCCTGGCAGGCGCGGGGCTAATACCAGGGCCATTTCCATAAGTGGCTGCTAGCGAAACGCATCCCAAGTTGCACTGAGAAGCCAGAGAGCGAGCGCGCCGGCGCTGCCGGAGTCCCGGGGGGGCGGGAGCAGCTCACTTCTGCAGCAGCCGCGCTCCAGCCCCACCTCGCCTCTCTGCACAGCCTTTCTCCAAACTTCGGCATCCGAAAAGCGACCCCGGACCGGGGACAGTTGCGTCGGTGACAGGCAGGCCAGCGGCTTGAGAACAGTTTGCTGTCTGCACCGTGCACCGGCAACTTCGTGCCGGCCACTCGTGCCCTCCGCGTCAGGAGCGGACGGGAGGAGTGGGCCGGGAGCAGGGGCGAGCGCGGACCCGCGGCTCCGCTCCAGGGTGCGCAGGCTGCCGCACCCACCTCGAAGAAGGCCCCCGTGACTGACAGGCGCTGGGGGCGCGGCCCCGGCTGCAGCCCGGGGACGCCGCGCACTGCACAGCCGCGGTCCTCCGCTCCGCCGGGGACGGCAGGGC
>NW_004949097.1:13202486-13206293 GCF_000317375.1 Microtus ochrogaster | reverse complement strand
CAGCCGCCCCGCGCCCGCGCTCACCTGCCCGGGTCGCCCGCGGCTGCTCAGCACCCTCAGACACCGCAGCCCGCGGCAAGCGTACACGGCGCCAAGCCCCGCCCCGCCCCGCCCCGAGAGGCGGGGCCAAGGCGGCTGCTCTGAGTCTCGCGAGGCTTGACTCCGGGGTGTGTGTTTGTTTTTTTTAAAGGGGTCGTCTCTGACGTCATACGCACCGGGCGGAAGTAGTCTTCTGGCGTCAAACCCCGCCCCTCCCACCTTCGCTGGTGGTCCAGGGTGCTGGGCTGTCTCTGCTAGGCTGTCTGGCATCCTTGCCTCCTGGCCTTTTCTGGTTAGAACTGGTTCTGCCTTACCCTGAGAGGGTCCTGGGGTGCTGCAGAGGCACTCACCGCCCTCCGCACTTCTCTAGGTCATGCTAAGACAGTTAAGGGGGGGGGGGGGTAGATCAATCGTTTTTGCTGTTCTGTGACTTCCATGTCTCCATGACTGGACAGAATGACTTAGGAGTGTGGGAAGACCACAAGAAACTTGCCAGCATACATGAAACGTTTGCTGACTTACCTTGAAAATCCTAAAAGAGCTGGCAACATAAAGTAAAATAATAGGGTGGGAATTGCCATCTCTGTCTTCGCGTCCCTCCTCATCGAAGACAGACAGGCTTTGGGACCCAGGGAGTGCCTGAAAGTGATCATAGAGCCACCACTGTACAGTGTGTCCTACACACACGTGTGATTAACGTGTACATCCTGCATAGTAAGGGATAATAATAGATTTCAGCAACCTCATCTGGTCCGCCCTCGTCTTTAAATCAACAGCGTTCACTCGGGGAAAAAAAAAACTAAACTAAACAAACATACTCTAAAGCCAGGTAAGGTGGCTCATGCATGTAATTCCACTACTCGGGAGGCTGAGGCAGGAGCTGCAGCAAGTTTAAGACCAGCCTGGGCTACACACTGAGTCTGAGCCCAGCCTGGGGCTACGGAATGAGACCCAGTCTTAATAACAACAAAAAAATCAAGGCCACACTTGTCATGATTTATCCAGACTGCCATCTACTCTTGGCACTTGGGGCTATGATGAAATAGAATGAGGGCTGCTGGAACCCAAGTCCCACGTTCTGGTAGCTGATGGCACAACTCAAAACGGGCCAGGAGCTTAGCATACACCTCACTGACACTCCTCACCTCCTGGGTGTAGCACACTGGGGGAGGTGAAAGACTTCTCGGCTACTCAGAATGGCGTTCGATTTAAAACTTACGAATCATTTATTTCTGGAATTTTCCACTTCATATTTTTAGAATATGGTTGACTGCGGGTGGCTGGAACTGGAGGAAGTGTGTCTGGGTAGCCAGAGAAGAGGCTGCTGTAGTTGGAAATCACTTTCCCACAGGATGACACAGGGGAGTGTTTTGGGAAAGTAACACAGTTTTGTTTTTTGGGGATAAATCTGGTCTTTTAATAGAACAAATAAAATCATTCCCAGTCACTGCTGACAAATTCGTCTCCTAATATAAACATTGGAGTTGTATGAAATACCCCTTAGCGTTTGCACTATTAAAACAGTATATGAAGTAGGAAATTTTCACACAAGGGCTAGAGAGATGACTCAGAGATTAAAAACTCTTGCTGCTCTTGCAGAAGACCGGAGTTAGGTTCCCAGCACCCACCGAAGATGGCACACACTGTAATTCCAGCTCAGGGAATCTGAAATCTTTTTCAGTCACTATGGGCACCTACATGCATGTGCACACAGAGAGAGAGACACGTGTATCATAAATAAAAGCACATAAACTTTAAAATATATAGCAATTGAGAGCTGAAGAGATGGTGCTGTCTCTGAAGGGCTTCCCCACAAGATGAAGAGCTGAAAATTAGGATCCCTCGTACCCGTTTTAAAAAGCCCTACCTGTAACCTTAGCCCTGGGGAGATAGGGGTAGGAATAGGCAGAATTCTGGAGCTTATTGCCCGGCTGACTCAGCCAATCCAAGCTCAAGGTTCTTTGAAAGATCCTGTCTCAAAAAATAATGTGAATGAACAAGGGTGTAGCTCAGTGGTAGAGCATTTGCCTAGCAGGTGCAAAGCCCTAGTTCAGTCCTCTGTGTCAGGAACGAAACAAAACACATTTCCCCATAAGTCTGGGAAGGTGGCTCAGCAGTTAAGAGTAATAACTGCTCTGGCAAGAGGAAAGGTTGCTTCCCAGCCCTCTTCATTGTGTGTGCCTCAGGACCTCCTGCTGTAACTTAGGCGCCAGGGTCTCTGGTGCCCACTTCCTGATCCCACAGGCAGCTACACTCACCTGACATGTATGAAAGAATCATAGTATTCTCTCTCTCTCTCTCTCTCTCTCTCTCTCTTTCATACACAGCTTGAGAAAAGAAGTAGTCTGGTATTCAGTGTATGTATGAGGAAATTGGTTCCACAGTCATACAGTCACATATATGTCTATATATGCATACCAACTCAAGTGTGTAGGATCAAAAATATTTTATGGTTTGCTTGATAGCAAATTTGAGTTTCCAAATATATATGCTTCTCCTCAACACTGTTAAGGTGAACTAATATAGCATGTTTGACAAGCGTTAAGTTTGGCCTCTAAGAAGCTTGAGATCATCCTAAACAACTTCCCTTAGGAGGTCATTGATGTTATCCAAACCGAAACATTTCAGAGATATGAAATTCTGGTGAATTCTATGGATCATTTTTCAAAGTAATATTCTGAAATGTCCTTCAGAAACGTATCTAAACCGGGCGGTGGTGGCACACACCTTTAATCCCAGCACTCAGGAGTCACAGGCAGGCGGATCTCTCTCTGTGAATTGGAGGTCAACCTGGTCTACATAGTGTGTCCCAGGACAGCCAGGGCTACACAGAGAGAACCTGTGTCAAAACAAAAAAAAAAAAAGTCACCAAGAGGTTAAGACTCTAACGTAATAACTCCTGAGGGAGAGAATCCTGCCAACAATCTCACAAGTAAGTTTAGAGGCAGAAATTTTGTGTTACAGCCCCTTTAACAGCTGGCACCCAGTCTGGCAGCACCAGATTCACCTGAGTCACTCCAGGCCCTTTCCTACACAAGCCTGGAGTAATAAAATGATTTTGATTTTGTTTTCCTGAGACAGGGTTTCTCTGTGAAGCCCAGGCAGTGCTGGAACTCACTCTGTAGTTCTTAAATGCAGAGATCTCCTTGCCTCTGCCTCCCAGGTACTGGGATTAAAGTTGTGACCTACTCCACAAGGCAATAATTTGTTTGAAATTACAAAGTTTTGGGGTAATTTGTCACACAGGTGTAGATAACTGAACAGCCTTATACAGAGTTCTTTATTAATGTGTTAAACAACACCAAGACTGACAGGATGTTTGGAGTAGTGACATATGTCAGCAATATTCTGAGAGACCTGACGTGACTTTAGTATGGAAGACATTGTGTAGCATTTCCACTAGGAATAAAGTCACAAACATCACTAGTATTAGTGTAATCTCCTGTCTCCCTAGGGATGGAAGAAATGATGATTTTTCACTTAGTATTTAGTGAAACAAACATAAATGTGCACATGTTGATTAGAACTATATTCATATTTTACTCCATAAAACTTATTCTCAAGAACATCCTTGGAGCTTAAGGGACTCTTTGGCAGTTAAGATCATGTTTGGCTCTTGCAGAAGACTCACATGCAGTTACCAGCACCCATACGGGGAGGCTCACAACTAGCTCCAAGTGATCCGACACCCTCTTCTGGACACCATGCGCACCTGCACTCACATGTTCATACACACACACACACACACACACACACACACACACACAG
>NW_004949097.1:13199083-13202386 GCF_000317375.1 Microtus ochrogaster | reverse complement strand
AGAGAGAGAGAGAGAGAGAGAGAGAAAGAGAGAGAGAGAGAGAGAGAGAGAGAGAATTAAAGATAAAACAAATCTTTTTTTAAAAAAATCCTTTTAAATAATAGTTCATTTGTGGGACTTCTCAATTCTATCTGTCTGTCTATCTATCTGTCATCTATTTATCTACCTATCTGTCTCTCAGTTAATAACCCCAGGTGAGGGATAATATTTTCTGGTGGTTTAATATGCATTTTATGTTCTTCCTCTACTTTTTCCTCTTCCCCTCGTCTATGCTAAATTAATATGGAATATGTAAATCAGTTGATTTTTATGTGTCTATGACTCAGACTATTTGAAATGTTAAAATTCGCTCTTTAGAGATGTCAGCTCTTCTAAAAATCTACACACTAAGAAAGTTAATGAGGGAGTTTCCTTTAGTGGTGGTGGAGTTTCTTTAGTGGTGGGTGGAGTTTCTTTAGTGGTGGGTGGAGTTCCTTTAGTGAGTTTCTTTCCTCTTGTTGTAGCCACCCTGCTCAGTGGCTCTAAGCACAACTGTGACCCCTTTGGCCATATGTTAACTGCGCATCTAGTTGTTCAGCTGATCAAACTCTCGGGAGTGAAGAAAGAAGGCAGATGGAGACTGTCTCAAGGGGCTGCAAAGATGGCTCAGCAATTAAAGGTTCTTGCTGCCAGCCCCGGTAACGTAAAGTCTGATCCCACATGGAGGAAGAGGAATGTCTCTGACTTAGGCCCAGGAGCAGCCCAGATGCCACCTGGACATCAAGAGAAAGTCCAGTGTGGGGACACCTAACCGAAGTGCTTGCCAGCATCTTTGCTTACAGGCAGAGGACAGGACAGACCACAGGCTCACGTGTGGGCCTCAGTCCCACGCTGGAGGTGCTGTTTGGGAGTCTGAGGAATCTTTAGCACACGGGACCTCGCTGGGCACATGAGGCTTTGAAGTTTATACTCACCTCTGCTCATTGCCTAAACTGCTTCATGGTTCCCAGTCCACCAGGATTGAGGGGTCTCAACTTCACCCTTCTGCCACTGTGCAGTCTGTAAAGCCTTTCTCTCCTGTGGGAAACCTTCTCTAGCCACAGCCCATAAACATTCCTCCTTCTGACAGATAGGCTACCACAGCAGTAGACTCCACTAACACAATTCTTCTGCTCTCTAAGACGCTCATCCATACAGGGATAATTCAGAAGGTCCTCATTATGGGAGGATAGTTGTTACGGGGTGGGGGTGGTCAATTAAATATTAGAAGTGTTCGATTGGAACCTCCAGCTCACTCCCGCACAGTCCAGAAAGCTCTATCCATGTATTTCTCTCCAAACCCCACCACTCAGAAAATCTCCAATAAAGACTGGGCACCAACAAGCCCAGTTCCACATTCTTGGCTACTGTCGCAACTTCCTCCCCCCCGGTTGCTACCAGCAGCCCAAGTTCTGGCCTAAAGTGTTCAGCTTTGGACCATACTTGGGTAGAACTCAGCTTATAGACAGATACGTCATCACACTATAAAGACAGACACGCCTACAACCTACAGAGTCTCCTTGCATTGGTTCGGGGTACGACTTTTCTGGCCTCAACCTCTGGGACTGCAGAACTTACCTAGGAGCTGCTTTACTCAAATAAACCTATTCCACCTTTCAATCCCACTTGCTCTGGCTTACTGCCTTGGCAGAGAAACTTACTAAAGAGGGGCAGTATTTGCCTGTAAACATTAAAGAAAATAGGGGGTGGGTTATTTTTGCTTTTTTGGCAGGGGTATTCTGATGCAGTCTAGGTGTCTTGAAATGGATTCATTTTCTCTGCCGGTTAAAAGGTTAAAATCTGAAGCAGAGCTTGTGACACAGAGAATTCTCGAGGCAGGACAGACAGTTGGCAAAAGGAGTTTATTTAGGGTGAGGGAACGCAGACACGTGCAGCAGGCCCAGAGAGAAAAAGATTCTGAAAAGCAGAGGGGCTCAGGAGGCTGAGATTCCAGTCTCTGCTTGGGGCCTGGGAGTTTTGAAACCTCTTAAGCATTTTCTCCTCTACTTTAGGGTGATCTGTTTGAAGACAGATGGTTGGCTGGTCCACAACTGTGTGTGACATCCTGATCTGGCCTTGAACTTGTCCAGTGAGTACCTCAGTAGGGGCCTGCTGGTGCCAAGTCAGGAGGGTGAGGAAGGAGCAGGCCACCTTGAGAATTTGTCACCTTTGTTACCTAGCCTTGGCCCCTCTCCTTGCTGTCAGCCTACCAGGGAACCTGTCTACCTTCTAGTCTTTCAATTCCATCAAAAAATGAAACTTCAAATAAAATTATTACTAGAGTTTAAACTGGGAGTGGTGGTACATAGCTTTAATGCAAACACTTGGGGGGGGGGGGGCAGGCAGATCCCTGCGACTTCAAGATCATCCTGGTCTACATAAAAAGTTCTAGGACAGACAGACAGACACACACACAGAGAGAGAGAGAAATACACACACATACACACAATTAAAAATTAAATCTAAACAAAAGCAAAGGAAAAATAAAAAGGCTAAGACATTGCCACAAGCTAAAGAAGACCCTAGAATGAAACAGAAAGGAAGCCTGCATGGAGATCCATCTTAATTGATCAATTGCTGGTTATCAGCCTCATGTTTTGATGATCTTTGCTTCTTTGCACAATCTTCTAACTATTTGGGGCTAAGCAATAAAGACCCGAGGACCATAAGGTGTGAATGACCTCTCTGCACAGGAGTGAGCCTAAGTCCCTGTTTCAGTCCTGGGGCTAAGATTGGGAGGAGGCTGTAAGGGAAGTACACAGCCTGTGGGTTCTTTAATCATACAGCCTTCTAGAAGGGTCTGGGGAAGGCAAGAGCATTTCCTGGATGAGCAATTCCAGTGTCTATGACTGCTTTCTGCTGAGTGTTTTCCTAAAATGGGTGCCCAGGACCGGCCTCACACTCTGCTGCACTCTCCAGCCTCCCCAGGAGTGTGATTGACTCCCCAGGAGTGTGTCTCCGAATGGTAACCTTCTGCTTTTTATGCTGACTTGGTTTCCTGGAAGAAGAAACCACACAGGACTTTCAAGCTGAAAGTCCTCTTCCTCCTCCTTGGTTAGACCACAAAGGGCCTCTTGAGGAAGGTCAAAGTTAGTTCCACATGGTAGCAACGGGCAGCCATCGAAGGATTCAGAAAGGTGATTAAACACCAGGGTGCCAGCATGAACTGCTCTGCACTCCAATGCCAGTGTGAACTGCTCTGTAGTCAGGTGCCAGTGTGAACTGCTCTGTACTCCGGTGCCAGGGTGAACTGCTCTGTACTCCAATGCCAGTGTGAACTGCTCT
>NW_004949097.1:13196196-13198372 GCF_000317375.1 Microtus ochrogaster | reverse complement strand
CCAGTGTGAACTGCTCTGCACTCCAATGCCAGTGTGAACTGCTCTGCACTCCGATGCCAGTGTGAACTGCTCTGCGCTCCGATGCCAGTGTGAACTGCTTTGTACTCTGGTACCAGTGTGAATTGCTCTGTACTCTGGTACCAGTGTGAACTGCTCTACACTCCAGTGCTAGTGCAAATCACTCTGCCTTCCAATGCCAGTGTGAACTGCCCTGAGTACTGAAACGTTTGTGGAAGCATAGGTAAATTGTAAAACCACAGAAATCCTCTTCCTTATCAAGTGTATTTTCAAAAGGACTTTCCAGCTACATTTCCCTATGAGGCAAATAGAACCATATGCAGGAAAGGCTAAAGGTGTGGTTCAGTGGCAGACAGCTGGCCTTGTCATGCACAAGACCGTGGGTTCAACCATACCCAAGTGTGTACATGAGCACACACACAAACACACATGCAGCAGTATTTAAGCATAAAATCATGATTAAATATTTTATTTACATAGTACTATTTGAGTTTATCTCAAACATCACCAATTTTGCCCTGGGAAGAGCTTTAGTATCTGTTAGTGAAGAATACAATTTTATTTTTAATTTTTCAAAATTAATATGTATGAGTGTGAACCCAAGTTAGTTTATGTGCATCATGTGTGTGCAATGCCATGGAAGCCAGAAGAGAATGTCAGATGCCCTGGAACTGGATTTAAAGGTAGTTGTGAGCTACCATGTAGGTGCTGGGAAATGAATCTAGGTCTTCTGGAAGAGCAGCCTGTTGTGGAATATTATCTTAACTAGGCAAACGATGTGGGATTCCCCTCTGTATGCTGTGATCATTTATTAATTAATAAAGAAACTGTCTTGGGCCTGCACAGGGCAGAATAGAGGTAAGTGGGACATAACCTTGCTGGTAAGCCACAGCCATGTGATGATAGACAGATTAATAGAAATGGGTTAAGTTAAGATGTAAGAGCTAGCCAATAAGAAGCTAGAGCTAATAGGCCAAGCAGTGATTTAAATAATACAGTTTCTGTGTGGTTATTTTGGGACTGATCAGCCTCCTTACAACAGGCAAACATGTGTTACATTTTTATGCTGCAGAATGTTACTTTAACTATGAAAAGGTGTGTTACATTTGTTTATGCTGCATCTGCTTAATTATGTAAAGATGTGTTGCATTTGTTTCACCTTGCCTGCCTAAGGCACTTGATTGGTCTAATAAAGAGCTGAACAGCTAATAGCTAGGCAGAGAAAGGATAGGCAGAGCTGGCAGGCAGAGAGAATAAATTGGAGGAGAAATCTAGAGAAAGAAGAATGAGGGAAGGAGGGGAAGAGAACGAGGTACACTCCCGGGGCCAGGAGTCGGGCAGATGCCAGACAGACAGACATAGAGAAGCAGTGAAAGTAAAACATACAGAAAGTACAAAGCCCCAAGGCAAAAGGCAGGTAAAGAGAAACAGGTTAATTTAAGTTGAAAGAGCTAGATATGAGCCTAAGCTAGGCCAGCCATTCAAAACTAATAATAAGTCTCTGTGTCATGATTGGGAGCTGGTTCATGGCTGAAGAGGAAAAATCCCTGGTGCAGCAGCCCAGCCCATGCTTGTAGCTACTGAGCCATCTCCAGCCTCTGACACACACTTGTGAGAAGACTCATTTGTTGGGCCCATAGGAGACTTAATAGGAAAGGTTCTTGCCCTGCAAACTGTCAATCTGACTTTGACCCCAGAACCCACTAATGATTGAAGGAGAGAACCAATTTCACAAAGTTGTCTTCTGACTTGTGTGTGCACGCCATGGCAGGTATAGACCCTACACAGCAACATAATAAAATAAAAAAGAGCAATTACAACAGATGGCGTCCAGACGTGTGGACAACTGAATCCACTGAAAGCCTGAAAAAGCTCGGGAAAGAATAAAGCATGTTTTCTTGGTAGCTGCCATTTCTCGGTTCTACTCTGCTTGCTAGAGGCAAGCAAGCGCCTCATCTAAGAGAGGCTTCCTGACTCAGCTTCAGCTGCAAAATCCTGCAGCTCTTAAGAGGTCCTGCCACGAAACACTTAAAACGAAAAGCTGAACGCATGCTTTTCGGTTTTCAGCTGTAGCAGGAAAAAAGCTGTGCCGTTTAAAAATGCCAGCTTTCTGGGCTGTCCTGCCAGGGCAAACTCTGACTCTTTTACGCAGGCGGTT
>NW_004949097.1:13175539-13194104 GCF_000317375.1 Microtus ochrogaster | reverse complement strand
GTAAGCCACCTTGTGGGCTACAGCAGATTATTAGAGATGGGCTAGTCCAGGTGCGAGAGTTAGCCTAGAAGAGGCTAGATAGAAATGAGCCAAGCAGTGATTAAAAGAATACAGTTTCCGTGTAATTATTTTGGGGCATAAGCTAGCCAAGCAGCTGGGGTGCTGGGGACTCAGCTCCGCCGCTCCAATTTCAACAGTGTACACACACACAAAGTGTATAGATACACACACAATGTATATATACACAAAGTATACACACACAAAGTGTACACCCAGTGTATATACACACACAATGTACACATACACAAAGTATGTACACACAAAGTGCACACACACAAAGTGTACACACAGTTGCATACAAACAAACGTGTGGTGTGAGCATGTGTGCCACCATGAAGGGGGCCCCAGAGCCCTCGTCAGTGGCAAGGCTGTCAACATAGAGAGGAGCCACCCTCCACTCCCTGCCCACCAACCATCAACTCCCTGCGGGTTTCAGGGGTCTACTGTCTCTGAGAGAGCTCCCCCAGTGCGACTCCCTCCCTTAACAGCGTGTTTTCTTCTCCAAAGTTTCTATTTCTGTTCTAGCTCCATCAATATTTTTGTTCCACACTTCCCTCGTCTTTGTCTCTCCCAGCATTACTTCAATTCTCGTTTGTTCCAAACCTGCTCGAATTAATCAAATCTTTTCCAGACTTGATTGTGGTCTGCAAAGGAAAGTTAGGGAGCTGAGTTGGGTGGGGCTGGCTTGCCAGAGGAGGAAAAGCCTCCCAAGGCGGTGAGAGGTCAGTTCAAATGGGGAACTCAGGCACACTCCCAATCCGGCCAAGAACCCAGGCCTTGAGGTCCCCACCACCTTAGAATTTCTGTGCATTTGCTTGCACATTTAAACAGGACAGACAAGAGACTGTTTCACACTTGGCACAGGCCTGAATTCTTTATCAGCAGATTAAAATAACCCATACTCTTTCTGGCACTGCCATGGAGTCACACCCCAGGGACCATATATTTTTGTTCAAGACCTTCTAGCCACACAGTGAACTCGAATCCCAAAGGATCCTCGGAACCAAGATAGATTCAGGACTTGGGAGGGGCTGTTTGCGCAGTCAGGAAATGGCTCACAGAGGGGCAGGGTCGATTGCTTTGTAGGGAGTGGTTGCCCTGGGAGACCTCCCATCACCACCGTGGGCCCTTGGCTGCCTGGCTTCCTCCCCTGCATAGGGCAGCATTGGAGCGGAAAGAATGCCTGTTCCAGTCGGGACTCGCCCCACTGCAAGAAGAGAGTGTCTGATTCACGGACAGTCTGTCTTGGGTGGGTGAATGGGAAGCGTGGTCTTTTAAGAGGAAGCCTTTTGGGGCTTTCAGGTTTCACATTATAGGGAAAGGAATCTGCCTTCACTGGTCTCTGTGTGTGTGTTTGTATTTAAGATGGGGCCAGCATGAGAAAGCGGCAGAAATAACTCAGTCCACCGTTGGCAATGCCCTCTCTACCCGCTGTAAAGGATGAGGGTGTGACTGGATGATAAAGTGTCTTCCTGCCACCGCCAGGCACTGGATTCATCAGTCCTGCACCCCTCCCAGATAAAAGTCCTCTGTGGTGGTTACCATGGCGTGTCAACCTCAGGGTCTAGAATCACCTAAGATTATCTTGGTTACATTAAATATAGATTCAACTTAATTATAGACAGTCACACTCGCAAGAGCTGAGGTTCCAAAGAGATAGGAGGTGAGGTGAACACAGGCATTATCCCTCCCTCCTTCCTATGGAAGCAATGTGACCTAACGCACCACGACTTTCCAGCCATGATGGGCTGTACCGTGTGCTCTGGCTGTCCTGGAACTAGATCTGTAGACCAGACTGGCCTCAGAGTCAGAGATCTGCACCCCACCAACCCTGAACCAGCTGATGACTCAAAGTCCAGTCTCCACTGGGGTTCAGTGTTGGTGGGGTGCCCTCAGTGGTTTCGAAGGGGTATAACGGCCTGTGTCTGCACCACTGTGGTAGCATACAAAGAAGCCCCACTCCCCGACACATCCTCTGTGCATTGCCTGCTCACCCCAGCCCAGGCTTCACTGAGCTCTCTGCTGTGACCGCTGCTCTGCTTCCCCGCGTTCTCAGGTAACAGGAATCACCGGTGTGGCCTTTCCTAGCGGCTGCTCTCATTTCCTGTGTCAGTGTTATGTGTAGCAATTTCTCCCAGACTTGCTCATATTTAGGAACTTAAAAGACAGGCCCACATTCTAAGGCTTGAGAAGGAGTCTAGACCGGACTAATGTCGCTGTGTTGAAGCAGCATGACCATAAGCAGTTTATGGAGGACACTGCTCACCACTGAAGGAAGTCGGGACAGGAGCTCACACAGGGCAGGAACCCGGAAGAAGGAGCTGGTGCACAGGCCATGAGGGGCGCTGCAGATTGGCTTGCTCCCCATGGCTTGCTCACCCTAGCTTCATACAGGACCACCAGCCCAGGCATGGCACCACCCACAATGGACTGGGCCCTCCCCCATCAATCACTAATTTAAAAGATGTCCTACAGGTTTGCCTATAAGAGGCATTTTCTCGAGTGATGCTCCTTTCTCTCCAACTATTCTAGCCTGTGTCACGCTGACATAAAACTACCCAGCATGGGAAGTTAGCAACTCAAGAACCTTAGGAAGTTTCTAAAACTGACCAGATGCACAGGGACCATGCCTATTCCCAAGGTTATATAAGCAAAAGGACTGCCGTGGAGACAGACACCCACCGAGCTGCCTGGGAGAGGCGCAGACAGTTTCCTGGAAGATACTCTCCGACCTGTAGAGCTGTCTTCAAGTCATGCACCAAGAGACAGGGTTCTGGCTTCTGTGCACCAACTCCCCTTCTGAGGAAGACTTAGTGATGAAGCTGTCCTTGAGTCTCTTCTGCTCCTGTCAGTAAGTAAACCCAATAAATGCATTCATTCACCAAGTTAGACTTTAGTAGTAGGCCTACTTTGGCCACCATCTATTCCCTATCTGGAAACAGGAGACAGGAGTTCAAGTCTCCCCAGGAACAGTGTCACCAGAGTATATGACTAAAATCTATGCAAAGGAAAAGCCAAAAGATGGGGATTAGGCAAATGGAATTATAATACAAGAGTCAAATAATGCTTTTGAAAAGTAGAATAATGATAACTGAAGATAGACTGTGAAATTTAAGATGTTTACTACTTGAGAAAACTATGTTATATAGAAGATATATAGCCAAAATATCACTGGCATATCTAAAATTATCAGCTTGTGGGCTGACTGAGTGAGATGTTTTAGTAGGTGAAAGTGCAGTAATCAAGAGGTGGAGGCAGAAAAATCAGAGGTTCGGGGTCCTCACTCTACCACCACAGACAACCTTTGGGAGTTGCCGACCCTTTCACAGGGGGTGTGTATCAGGTATATTAGGTACTTATGTTACAATTCATAACAATAGCAAAATTACAGTTATGAAGTAGCAATGAAAATAATGTTATGGTTGGGGTCACAACATGAGGAGCTGCATTAAAGGGTCGCGGCATCAGGAAGGTGAGAATCATCGCTCTACTACATAGCAAGTTTGAAACCAGCCTGGGCTACGTGAGACAACAATAAGAGTGTTAGAAGGAAGAGCTGTTCTTAGCTCAGTGTCCTTATCAGGCTTAGACTATGTAGTCTTGTTTGTCTTGGAACTGGCTTTGTAGAGCAGGCCTTGAGCTCACAGGAATCCCCCTGCCCCTGTCTCCTGAGTGCTGGGATTAAAGGCGTGACCACCATGCTCCACAGATTCAGGGTAGCTCGAGTTTAAGAACAGTGTGTGGATTATGGCCCATCAATTGTTCATGTAAATACACTTAACCTTTTTGTACATGTTTTATTCATTATCTGTATTTTATTTACATAAAACATAGCATGTGACTATTATCAAATATTAGGAGCTAGACATGATGTCTCAAAGCTGTAATCACTGTGTTCATGAGGGTGAGGCAGGGGGATAGGTATGAGTCCAAGGGGCCAGTCCAGCTACAAGGGGCCCGACCTCAAAACAAAAAGTTTAAATGGATACCCTTCGATTGTTACCTTAATTCGTTCTTGTCCTTTTCTTCATTTTCTTTTTGTTTTTGTTTTTCGAGACATGATTTCTCTGTAGCTTTGGGGCCTGTCCTAGAACTAGCTCTTGTAGACCAGAGTGGCCTCGAACTCACAGAGATCTGTCTGCCTCTGCCTCTCAAGTACTGGGATTAAGGGCATGTGTCACCACTGCCCGGCCTTTTCTTTATTTTCTACAGAGATTTCCCAATGGTTAGAGCACCAGCTGCTTGTCCAGAGGACCTAGGTTCAATTCAGTTTTCTTCAGTTAGGTCAGATTCAAGTGTAGTCTCCATTAGGTGACATTTCCTATTTTCAGACTTCATTTATACGTACTTGACTGACTTAGAATTAACCAGTTAGCTCTACACTCTGAGCACAGGACAGAGACCCAGTCAGCAGCCGGGCACCTCTCCTGATGAGACAACCAGCCTCCCAGCTGTGGTCTTGCCTGTTCTTGATTATTGTCTACAGAGACTGAACGGACTTCCTGTTGCAAGAGGAGGGGGCTTTTCTCTAGAACACTAGCGACACTGCACCTACAGGAGCATCAGCTGTGGAAGAGCAGGAACAGTCTGGTGAGCTCACCCGAGCCCGAGCTGCTAGCTTTGTGTCTTACAGACTTCCCTGGAGAATGCTGGTTGAGTCTGCATGAGCCACAGAGCCTTTCCGTTATCCAGCCTCAGGAGTGAGGACTGGGATCTTTGCTCTCTCCCCAGCCTACTATGTTGGAATCAATGAGCCAAATCTTCATGAGTCAAAGGAAACCTGAATGATGCCAGAGACTTCTAGAGAAATGCAAACCAGGAAAAAAAAGGAAAATTCCAACTCAACACTCTTTTGTTTCTAGCATTACCCTTGTCCCCCAGTCCACTCGTAAGGGGAGCTGTTTCTTTTCCAGTCGGCTGACACTGAGTCACGCTGATGCCATAATCACCTTAAAACCATCTTCCTCATGGGCATAAAGCCTTTCCAACACTGATCACCGCTGTAGAACTTGTCCTCTGGCCGTCGTCGTCTGGAAAGCAGAGCCGATGTGCTCACTGGCAGGAGGCCCCTGCTACAGAGAAACCCTGTCTCGATAAACCAAAAATAAATAAATAAATAAAAATAAAAGATGTGTGTTGGGCCAGGTATCAGTAGGACGGAGGCAGGCAGATCTCAGGGTTCGAGATCAGCCTGGTCTACAGAGTGAGTTCTAGGACAGCCAGGGCTACACAGAGAAACCCTGTCTCAAAGCAAAACAAACAAAAAAAGATGTGTCTTGGGGTGTTGAGATAGAATAAATGTGGAGGAAGGAGAAAGAAGAGGTAAACAAGAGGAAAAAGAAACAAAACAGCATTAAGACCCATCACAAAACATTTAGCCCCACTAGGCACTGGCTTATCTAACCTCACTTTTGGCTCAGTGGCAATGTCTGTCTTCAAACCAGTACCCAGAGTGGGCTGATTTAAATGTGAAGTGTCCCCCATAGGCTCATGTGTTAGGCAGTGTTCCCAGCTGCTAATGCTGTTTCTGTTGAGTAGGAGGCATTTAGGCCGTGGAGCCTTGCTAGGGCAAACAGCCACTGGGGAACAGATCTGGGGGTTCTAGCTTGTCCTGTTTCTGGCTGTGTCTCTCTCCGAGGGCAGTAACCAGCCACCCCACAATCTTGCTGCTGCAGACATGGACCCCCATGTCCTCCCCGTGATGGACGATATCCCCTCAAACCACAAGCCAAAATAGATACCACCTCTGTAGTACTTTTTAAAAAGTGGCACCATGCAGCAGAGCTCAGGTGGAGGGTTTTTTTTTTTTTTTGCTGGGGGAAAGTGAATGGGAAAGTGGGGGGGATAGAGGAGGCCGTCCTCTGGGGACAGGAGCAGCAGAAGAGAAAAAAGAGGAGAGGGAAGGGAAGGGAGGAGAGGGGAGAGGAGGGGAGGGGGAGGGAAGATGGATACTGAACAAGTGTGAGTAACATACTTGAATCTGTCGTCCGTGTGTGGGACCAGGCCTGGCTTGAGAAACGGTTGTTATCTGTTTCTAGCCCTGAGCTATGCTGCCTAGTTCCACAAGACTTCCTGACCAGGCCTCTACTTCTAGGCCTCTGTACAGTCTATGTCTGGTTTTCCACCACGCTGCTGATAGTTATTTTAGAGCTTTCCAGACAAATCAAGCTTACAGCAATGGTTCTCCAGCTGGGGGTAGAATGACCATTTCACAGGGGTCACCTAAGACCATCAGAAAACACAGATATTTATGTTATGATTCATAGCAGTAGCAAAACTGCAGTTACAAAGTAGCAAGAAGAATAATTTTACGGTTGGAGATCACTGCAGCATGAGGAACCGCATTAAAGGATCGCAGCATTAAGAATGTTGAGAAGCACAGGCTTATAGAGTATATGTATATGTGGGGTTAATTAGAGTGGTTACCGACTGTGGTCCAGCTAACCCAACAATGGCTATCTAAAGACAGAAAGTACAAAAATCCAGTAGTTGTTCAGTCTGCAAGCCTGGATGTGTCAGCTGGTCATCTGTATATGCTGGAATCCCTAAAAAATTGTCTCTAATGCCAGTTATGAAGGGACTTGCCAGCAAGAGCAAACCTCCAGAGAGCAAGCTTCTATCTTTCATCTCCTTTATACCTGCTACCAGCAGAAGGAGTGGCCCAGACTAAAGATGGATCTTTCCACCTCAAAAGATGGATTAAAGGTGTATTTTCCCAGCTCAGAAGATCCGGATTAAATGTGGGTCTTCCTACCTCAAAGTATTTAATTAAGAAAAAATTCTTCACAGGCATGCCTAGTCCCTTGGGTTTTGGTTAATTCCAGATGCAAGCAAGTTGGCAAGAGTAGCCATCGCCCTGTCTGACACCGTCTGAATGAAGGTGGTAGATTTGACAAGGGGGTCTGACCATTTCTAATGACACCTGGACTGTTCAAGTTATGACTGAGTTACAAAGACTTGAAATATAAGCCCAAATAACTGTCTCCCACAGATCAGAAATGAGTGTCCTCTTGAGTAAGCTAAGGCGAAGTGGCACAGTTGTGCTGTGAGCCCAGCAGTAGCTGCTAACGTCCACTCTGTCTGCAGTCCTGCCCATGGCACAGGGCTGTTCTCCAGGTTGCCCAGCGCAGCAGGCTTTTTCTTCTGGGCCACCAACCAGCTCCCAAATCATGACATGGAGATTTATTATTGTTGTTAATGATTGACCTTAGGTTATGCTCATTTCTGGTTAGCTTTTTTTTTTTCCTTTTTAACTTAAATTAGCCTGCTTTTCTTGTCCACTGAGAAGACCAGAAGAGGACCTCAGGTCCCCTAGAATTGGAGTTACAGGTGGTTATGAGCCACCATATGAGTGCTGGGAACCGAACCCGGATCCTTTGCAAGAGCAGCCGGCAGAATGCAGCAAGTGTTCCAAACTGCTGGGCCATTTCTTCAGCCCTTTGTCCTCTTCCTATCAACCTAGGACTCTTTCCCCCATACCTAATCAGTAATTTTTCTTTTCATTAGAGCAACCACTTCCTTCCACATGGCCTCATTTATAATATCAAGTACTTTCATTTCAGCAGCACAGGAGAAAGCGTTGTGTATCTGAAGTTTCCCCTGAGGGACGATCTCGGAGAGAAGAGTTTAGCTCAAAGCAGATGGCAACAGAAGGCTGCCTCTAGCTGCACTTGGTGGGCAATTTTGTCATCTAAACCTCTGGCCCCCATCCTCTGGTTTCGACCCTACTCCCTGGCAGCACTTAGAGCTGTGGTGCTGTAGTTAATTTTAGGGACATGAACACGGGACTCAAACAGTGATGTCATTGTATGAAAGGGAGGAAATGAGGGATGATGTTGGAAAACCAGATACTTTATCATCCATTGTAAGGGAGTCAATATACCACATTCAGCGACAACAAATCACCAATAGTTGAACATCTGAGTTATTTAAAGTTTTTAAATACTGTGATTCATTCATCCCACTGAAGAATGAAAAGGAGGGGGCTGCAGACAAGGCATGGGAACTTCCTGCTTGGAATAATAAGCAGGGTGACTTAGCAAGAAAGCAAAATAATTAGCCGTGTGACCAACAGAACAGGCTTAATCATCCATAAAGTAGGGGAGGGTTATACCTGCAGCAGAATCCTCATACGCAGGACTAGACGTCCTCTGCATAAGATGTAAACTCCCAAGTGAAGGTGAAAGTGACGGCCATGGAAAAGATGCCGTGGGAAAAGAAACCCTTCTTCATTGGAAAAGTGGAAAATTCGAGGTTACAGCGCCAGCGGCTGAAGCCACACCACCACAGTGGCCTGCGGTGACATGAGGAACTCCAGAGATCTCACTTGGTGACACCAGGATTCTTCCTTTTCCACAAGGGAGCCTCTCCAGATGGCCTGCAGGAGGTTAAGGAGAGGGGTACGTGCCTGTGTGTGTGTGATACTTGTGCGAATGTGCATCTGTGCGTGTGCATGTGTGCATGTGTATGTGTGCGTGTGCATGTGTGCGTGTGTATGTGCACATATGTGAATGAAGCACCCACAGAGTCCAGAAGATGGTTTCAGATTATCCCCTGGAAGTGCAGTTACAGGTGGTTGTAAGCCACCTGGTCCTGAGAACTGAACTCAGGTCCTCTTCAAGAGCAGTATACAGTCCTACCTGCTGAGCCATCACCCCAGGCCCAGTTAGGGAGAGATTTTATACAGAGTTAACCACAGGGTTAATGGCAAAGCACACATGGAGGATAAAGCATAACCGAGTGTGGGTGTGGGCATGGGTCTGGCATCTCAGGAGAGTCCTAGGCGTGGGCAGTGTGATGGCTCAGTGGGTAAAATGCTTGCCTTTGAGCCTGAAGACTCAGGTTCCACCCTAGAACCAGCGCGGTGGAAGAAGAGCCGATTCCTCAAGCTGTCCTCTGAATTCCACACCTGCACATGTGTGCAGCCCTCTGTAAATATATGGATAGTAAGTAAATACATAAATGGACAGGCAGATACATGAATAACTTCTTAGAAGCACAAAATTAAGAGAAGATGATTCAGAAGGTACATGCGCTTGCTCCCAAGTCATGGGACTCTCAGGGACCCCCATGGTGAAGGGTGCTTACTCCTACGAGTGTCACGTGCGCGTATACTGTGCATGCATACACACACACACACACACACACACACACAAGCGCGCGCACATATAAACAAGAGAGTTGTGTTTAAGTATCTTTACAAGTTTTATGGGGGTTTTGGTAGGTTCTGACATCTCAAAGGGCTTCCTTCTAAGGGACATGAATGAGATCACAGATGGCTCCTTGGGGGGCCTTGGATGGGCTGCAGCTGACAAGGTGGAACCCTCATCTGTGGCACACAGAAGGGGGAGGTATCTTCACTGTACACCAAAGCTTATCTGTTGTTTGTGAGAGTCTCACAGAATTGCAGTTTCCCTTGTGGGAAAGGAGTAAGGCCACAGACACGCCAGGCTCATGCCACTCAGACCTTAAGCATGGTTTACTGTGGTTTTTAGATGCTTACTCAGAAGCATTGCTGTATAAAAGGCATGCTGTCTTTATACAGGCAGCTTCCACAACAAATGTCAGCTGTCCTGGAACTCTTGATTCTTACCCATGGGCCTCAACCAGACTCTGCTGTAAATGGAGACTGTGCATTTGTTTCCCAGCCTCCCAGACCTGAATAATAATAATCACACAGAAACTATATTAGTTACAACACTGTTTGGGCAATGGCTTAGGCCTATTCCTAGATAGCTCTTATATCTTCAATTAATCCAATTCTATTAATCTGTGTATCGCCACGAGGCTGTGGCTTACTGTTATGTTATGGCATCTTTGTCCTTTGGCAGCTACACGGCATCTCACTGACCCCACCTACTCCTCTTTCTCTTATCTCTGTTCGGGTTTCCTGCCTGGCTTTACTGTGCTAAGTTATTGGTTGAAACAGCTTTATTCATAAACCAGTAGAAGCAACACAGATACAGAAGGACCTCCCACATCACTCAACAGTGAGGCTCTCCTTTTTCTTCCCAGGCCCCTCTCAGTTTCCCTGTCTCCTGTCCCATTTAGAGTCTTTGGGGGACAGACTTTTGGTAGGAAGCAGTGGGCTGGTCCACACACTAGGAATCATAATTAGAACTCTGAGTAACTCTTAGTTCTAGGAGTGGAGATCATTTCTCCAATGTTACTGGACTTTGAATTTTTAAATAGCTCCAGATGATTCTGGGCAGAATGGACATATCACTCACACAGAGGCTAATTCAAACCAAGCCACAGGATGCTGCCCTGGTGGGGCTCAGTTAAAGTAGATCACTCTGTGACAGTCATAAGGTGTGTGATCGCCTCTGCTTCCAGGAGAATTGCTTCCTGCTGAACACTCTGTGCTGCAGTGTGGACAGGACGCAATGAGTAGTTTGTCTCTGCAGGTTAGCAGGATTGAAGAAATACTTCATTTATTATTAGTTTAGAATTTTGAATTGAAGTAGTTTTACATTGGCATTACTTATTCTGAAATAAGATGTTCATCACTAAGGTTGAAACAATACAAAATTGTATAAAATATGCTAAAGTTGGTAATATTTTTCCAGAAAGTTTCTGTTAGTGTATACCCTCTTACATTGTCTCCAATAATAGGAATTTTGACGCTGTAGCAGGCATGGCTTGGGAGACCTGTGTTCCCTACTTCCCCCAGGGCAGAACTTTGTAACTACTGTGCCAGATATTGTTGCACAAGTTCTAATTGGTCTTATTGATAAAACCTGGAGTCAGATATTGGGGCAAATTCTGAAAGATCAGAGAGACAAAGGAGCAGCCACAGCCAACTCTTACCTTGCTAGCTCCTCAGCCGAGAAAGGGCTGAACGCTGTCTCCTGGTATTCTTCTCTCTGCCCAGCCATATCACTTCCTGTTTGTCTGTACAGACCTCCAGACCTCTATGGTTAACTAGTTGCTAGCACCGCCCTCTGATCTTCAGACAAGCTTTATTTGTTGGAGTACAAACAAGATATCACCACAAAACATGACTTCATTAAAGGTAAGCTGGTTGCAGCCTGGCCTTCTCTCTCTGGACCTGTTTCGCAAACTCTCTGGAATCCCAGATACCATTAACAAGTCCAGCAATTGTGCAGCCTCCACACTGGGAGACCAGTGGAGGATTGTCGTGGTCGGGATCACTCTGGGGACACCAGTGGAGGATTGTCATGGTTAAGATGTGAAATGTCCCTCACAGGCTCATGTATTTGAATGCTTGGCCGCCAGCTAATAGCGCTATTCTTGAATGCTGTGGGACCTTTACAAAGTGGAGCCTCACTGAAGCAAGCAGGCCACTGGGGTGAACTTTGAGATTCTATAATCTGACCCCACTTCCGGCCTGCTGTGGGATCCTGCATGCTGTGAATATCTGTTGCTCTTATTGGTTGACAAATCACGCTTTTTTGGCCTATGACAAGACAGGATAGAGTCAAGTGGAAAGTCCAAACAGAGATACAAGTGAAGAATGGCGGAGTTGAGGAGATGCCAGCCAGTCACCTAGGAAGCAAGACATATAGAAAAATGAGGTAAGTTCATGGCCGTGTGGCAATACATAGATTAATAGATGGGTTAATATAAATGTAAGAACTAGCTAGTAATAAACCTGAGCCATCAGCCAAACATTTATAATTAATAGTAAGTTGCTGAATAATTGTTCAGAAATGACTGCAGGGCCAGGCAGGACAGAAAGGTCTCTGGTTACACCTGTCTGATTTCCATGTGTGAGCAGCCTCTCTTCCTGCTACACAGCAGAGCCCCTCACACAGCCATGCCCTCACCACCATGGTGGACAGCATCCTCTGAAACTGTGAGCCGAACTGATCTCTTCACAGCCACAAGGAGAGTCATGTACACCCCAGCTACTCAACCCACAGCAGGCAAGCACAAGATATTTAAACTGACATGCCGTTGTGATTCCTTCAGCCCCAGCCACAGGTGACCCCACCATTGCTCGTGTCGGCACCACCCAGCTGAGCTGCCCCCAGTTCCTGAAAGAGCTAAACAAGGAAACTGATAAATGATCATTATTGCTGTAAGGACTCATTTTAAGAGGTGTCCTGATGTGACATCATGACTACAGACCTCTCAGTCCTTATTTAAGACGTGCCTACCACCACCAGTTGGGCTTTGCTTGGGGAGGTGTTTTAAGGCACACATAAACTTTGAAGAACGCAAGGCTGGAGAGATGGCAACAGTTAAGAGCACTGGCTGCCCTTCCAGAGGATCTGAGTGAAGTTATAAACTCAGCAGTTTATACCCACCTGTGGCTCCAGTTACAGAAGATCAGATCCATTTTCTGACCTCCATAGGTACCAGGCTTCTACACGGTGTACAAACATACACGCAGGCACAACATTTGTACATAGAAAGATAAATCTACTTTGAGAATGTGAATGGACACCTACTATATTTATGTATCTCACTGAATGGCCTTTTCATTTAATAGATACATCACGAACAGCTTTGCACAACAGCGTATGTTTTATTTTGTTCACTGTGTATCCCAGGCTGGCCTTGAACTCACAGAGGTCCACCTGCCTCTGCCTCCCGAGTGCTGGAGTTAAAGCCTGCACCACTCTTGGGTCACATTTCACTCCTCTGACTGCACCGACTGCACTTTAATCTCTGAGCTTTAGTGGACGAGAGTCTCTGTCTTTAAAAACAAATGAAGTGTCCTTTAAAAAGACGTATAGTTTGGTGTAGTGTTTTACATATTTAGCCCCAATTCTCCAAAGTGAGAGGGAGGAGGAGTATGAGTTTAAACCTAGCCTGGCCTGTGTGAGATCCTGTTCAAAAAACAAACACCCCCCCCAAAAAAAAATCCAGAACACATATACTATAAAAATTATTAAAACCAATCTGTTACAGTAAAACAAATGATAAAGGGTTATGCTTAAAACAACAAGGTCTGTGGACAGTAAACACGAGAGCTTGCAGCTTATCAGGCAAGAAAAAACATGGGGTCTCCATAGATCCCAACTGCCTCCCATAATGTCCCCAACCCAGGGACATATGCCAAGCACAGTTGCCTCTACACAGGCTCTTATATCTAATCATGGCAGGCTGACTCATGGGTAAGGACAGATTATAAAAAGCCTCTTCCTTGTCTAGGAAGGAGACCACCACATACCATAGACAAGAAGCTGGCTGAAGTAACCAAGGAAAGCTACGTGCATCTTGGTAGTTGTGGGAGTTGGCTTCCTGTATGCAGAAAGACAGGGTCCATGGTGGGCTACGGGTGTATAAACATAAGACCACAGACAGCATGTGTAATGGTTTTGAAGCAGTATCAATCTAGGTTAGCTGGTAAAATATGCCCAGGTCACAAAAAGAATGAACAGGAGTAACTGGTTCCTGACCAATGTCCTGATTGGGTGGGCAGTGTGACCAGACCCCTGCTAAGACAGGGGAACATGCAGAGAGTGTGTAAGCCTCCATTAGCTCTGTCTGTTATATGCTCTAAAATTAACCACTGTCAACAGAAATGACCTTGGTTCTTGTCCAGTTTCTGCCTAGATTCCTATAAAAAATCCCCCTGGGCTTTTCTCTCCTGGGACCCCTAGCGTTCACTTCTCAACAGTTCACTTCTCACTCTTGTCTGGGTCTTTATCAGTCATCGCAAGACAGTGAACGTAAGAGCCACTGACTCAGGCTGACTCCTGACCATTGACTGCCGCACCCACCACCAGGCTGAGCTCCCAAAGCTGAGAGAGAGTGCGCTGCTCTCAGAAATATATAACAAATTCATCATGCAGTTCTGTACACTTCCCCCCTCACCAATTTTTTAAAAATTCAAGTTAAATGTTTATTCTGTGCTTGTACGTGTGTCCCCATCTTTGTGTACATATCTGCATCTGCGTGTGCCCACAGAAGTCAGAACAGGCGTCAGAGCCCCTAGACCTGAAGTGGCAGGCAGCGTGGGTGTGACATGGTACCCGCTGAACATCCCTCCAGCCTTCTTTCCATTGTTATGGGAGCCATCGCTCTTGTCCTTTGTGACCTGTGGCTTCCTCTGCTCGGTGAGATCTACAATGCTGAAGATACCCTCAGGCCTTTCCACTAAAGTGAAAGGTTTGTGTACCCTTCTTCACTTTAGAGAGGACAGAAGTTTGTCGTGTGAACTTGGCAGTGAAACTATTCACTGTCGCCAGGAGATGGTGGCGCACGCCTTTAATCCCAGCACTCGGGAGGCAGAGGCAGGCGGATCTCTGTGAGTTCGAGACCAGCCCAGTCTACAGAGCTAGTTCCAGGACAGGCTCCAAAGCCACAGAGAAACCCTGTCTCGAAAAACCAAAAAAAAAAAAAAAAACAAAAAGCAAAAACAAAAACCTATTCACTGTCTATCTTTTTGCATTAAAAAATGTTCTTTGTTCATTTGTGCGCACGCACACTGACATCACAGCACATGTGTGAGGTCAGAGGGAAATCTGGAGAAGTCAGTTCTCCCCTCCTACCCACCATGTGGACCTGGGATGAAACTCAGATCATCGGGCTCGATAGCAAGAACCATTGTAAGCTGAGCCATCATGGGTCCCCTTTGCCCCCCACTCCCCACCCCCAGCTCTCTCTCTGTCTCTCTCTTCCTCTCCTGTTTTAGACACGTTTGTATGCATCCCAGGCTGGTCTGACACTCTCACATAAACTGAGGTTAGCTCTGATCCACTGACATTCTTGCCTCCGCCAGGTGCTGAGGTTATAGACGTGAGTCACCAAGCCTGCTTTATCGCCTCTCTTCTTATGGTATGTATAGGCCTTGTAACTGTGTCTTGGGAAATAGTCATCATAACTTCATTTTCCAATGTCTGAGTCCCTGGTTTACTGCTGTGAAGACACACCATGATCAAGGCTACTGACAGAAGAAAGCTCTTTCTTTCAGTTTTAGAGAGCGGCTTCGTTATCACCATGGCAAGCTGACAGCTTTTCATCCTGATCCACAGGCAGGCAAAGAGAGAGAGACTGGGCCTTGCCTTAATTGGGGTTTCTATGGCTATGGAGAGACACCATGACCACGGCAACTGTTATCAGGAAAAACATTCCATTGGGCTGGCTACCATTTCACTGTATAAGTCCATCACGGTGGAGAGCGTGGAGGCACGCAGGCAGACGTGGCACTGGCTGTATCTTGGCTTGCAGGCAACAGGAGTCAGTTAACTCACTCTGTGGTATCCTGAGCATAGTGAACCCCAAAGCCCACCCCCACGGTGACACACTTCCTCCAACAAGGCCACACCTCCTAATAATGCCTCTCCCTATTACATTCAACCTACCACAGGCCTGGAATGGGGTTTTGAAACCTCAAAGAATACTCCAACGCCACACTTCCTCCAAGGAGGCCATGCCCCCTATGTCCTTCCCAAACAGTTCCACTAACTAGTGACTGAGCATTCAAATATATGAGCCTATGGATGCCACTCCTGTTCAGACCACCACACTCATCTCTCATGGCCATCCTCAGCTACATAGCAAGATTGAGGCCAGCCTGGGACACATGAGACTGTTATCACAAACAGAAGCTCGATTTGAAGGGTCAGATATGGGTTCAATGGTCCTACAATATGCTCACAGACAAACAGAGATCTGCCCCTTGTCAGAGAGCTGTGATTAGCAAACAGTGGCCCGAGCTTGGGTACTGTTGCCTGCCCCAGGGAGAGCCATGGGTCCCCCGCTTCTAGTGTTTGTCTCTGCTCATTTCACACTCCCAGGACACCTCATTCCCCTGGTAAATGCATGCATTCTAGATGTCCTGTTTTCATCTTTTTCAGGGTTGTAGACACTTTGTAAGGAACTCTTTTGTCTAACCTGCCGCTTCCACAGATGTCTCTCAGTAGGTGTTGCTTAGTGGTGACGGAATGCAATGATTTCTAATGACACTGCTCATGTGAAAAGGTAAGCAAAGCCTCAGCAGAAAGTCCGGCTCCACGCCCACCCCTTTCTTGACTGTGCATTTGGCTCATATCACTGTTTAATTTGCTCACAAGTATGTGCAGAAAAGAAGCTGTCTCGAGAATTCTACGCTACACAATAGAACTCTGCTGCTCAAGAAACCAAAACCATTTCCTTAAGAAAAGAAAATTCCTTATCAGGAGTCCAGCAGTTCTATCAGGAAGCCCACAAGGCCTTGAGGGAACAACCTTCCTGGACTTGTTTCCTGGTGATCAAGGTACTGTAAAACCACATTAGCAGGTCATAAACCAGCAATTTAACGGACAGGTGGGGCGATGGTCACAGTCAGCTTTCGGGGAGTTCCACCAGAAAGAAGAAGCACGCAGAGGTCTTCTCCCGTTCTAGCCTGCAAAGCTGACCCGGGGTAGAGGCTACTGGCTCACAAACTCCAAGCAGGAAGTTGTCGCTGGTTAAATGTGAAATGTCTCCCCAGGCTCAGGTGTTTGAGACTTGGCTTCCAGCTGGAGGTGCTGCTTTTAGGGAGGATGTGAGAGCTTTAGGAGATTTCACATCAGAGCCAGAGGAAAGGAAGCTAGGGGTGCTAGGAACTGCATTCAGGCTCTTAGCAAGACCAATACTCAGTCTTAACTACTGACCCATGTCTCCAGTCCCCTGAGGGGCAAGAAGATTAGCAACACACAAGGCAAAGAATGAAACAATAAAATGTGGCTTGGTTGTCAACGTGCTTCTAGCACACAGCTGCAAGGTGTTTAGTTGCCAGCATGGCAAAATCATACAACACCCAAAGAGCTTTTATAAACAATAGGAAAGGTGGTCAACAATCATAAATTGGTAATTAAAAATGCAAAAGTCTATAAACATGTAGGAGAGGTTAATCCACTAATACCCAGGAAGGCGGTTTAAAATAAAGGTTTTCGCTGTCTGAACTGACTCACTTAGCAGGCCGGGAGAAGTCTGCAGCCAGGGCTTTCTCTGTGGTTGTGTGAATTCCTCTCCCAAAAGCCACTTGACAAGAAACATCAAACCCTGGCATCCATGCTCTTCAGCACACCGAGACTTCTACAGGTAGGACTTGACTCCAAGGAGATAAAACACTTTGGAGATTTTCAACACCCCAAGTGCCCCGCGGTAGAGCTGGCAGGGTGAAGGGTGGGACCAGCATCCGTAAAATACTGTGCAACCTAAATGCCTTGACTCCAGGCTACATCATCACACATGGCTTCAGGGACTAAGCCATAGAGTTCCAGCGGCTATCTCCCTGTTCAGTAGCCAAGTCGATGTCGCTCCACCCTTAAGGATAGACTTTGACACCTGACTCACTGACACCCACACCACCACCATCCAAGGGAACAGATTATGACAAACCAGTCTAGTCCAGCCTCGGGAATTTCCCTTTCTTCCTTCCTTTCTTCCTTCATTCCCTTCCTTGGGTTACTATTTCTATGATATACACCATAACCAGAAACAACTGGTAGAGAAAGGGTTTGTTTGGCTTAAGCTTAAATTGCCTAATCCATCACTGAAGAAAGTCAAAACAGGAACTCACACAGGGCAGGAACCGGGAGGCAGGAGCTGATGCAGAAGCCGTGAAAGGGTGCTGCTTACTGCCTTGCTCCACACAGTCTGCTCACGAGCTCAAGGGGCTGGGCCCTCCCACAGCAATCACTGATTAAGAAAATGCCCTCCAGGCTTGCCTACAGCTTGCTGTTATAGAGGTATTTTCTCAGCTGAGTCTTTCCCTTCTCCAGTGACTCTAGCTTGTGGCAAGTTGACATATAAAACTAGCCAGCCTGTGTCCTCTTTCTTTTCTGATACAGGATCTAATGTATTCCAGGATCCCAAGCTTGTCTTGAACTTGTTAGGGAGCCTAGGCTGGCCTAGAACTATTAATTCTCCTGCCTCCACCTCTCACAGGCTGGGACGGCAGGTGTGTGCTGCCACAACTGGTTTATGCCATGCTGGGCACTAAACCCAGGGCTTTCTACCCGCCAGGCAAGCACTGTGCCAAATAAACCACTTTCCCAGCTCCCGCCTGTTGAAGGAGCTGCGGGTTGCATTCCGCCACCCAGCTCCCACCACCGGCTAGCTTTACCCAAAATAACAACACACAAATTGTATTCTTTTAAACACTGCTTGGCCCATTATATCTAGCCTCTTCTCGGCTAACTCTCGCACTTGGACTAGCCCATTTCTAATAATATGTGTAGCACCCCAAGGTGCTTACTGGGAAGATTCTAGCCTACGTCCATCCCTGGGTGGGAGCTTCATTGCATCTGCCCTGGTGATGAGCTGCATGGCATCTGTCTGAGGCATCTTACTTTACCTCCTCTTCCTCCCAGCATTCTGTTCTGTTTACTCCACCCACCTATTTCTAACCTATCAGGGCCAAGCAGTTTCTTTATTAATTAACCAATGACCTTCCTCCATCACCCGCCAGCACAGACTTCTGGAAATTCCTGCTTTCACTGTGGAGTGGTACAGCTTCACTGTGTGCAGAGCCCCTGTCTCCATGCCACACTGTGTGCAAGGCCCCGTCTCCACACACAGCCACACTGTGTGCAAGGCCCCATCTCCACACACAGCCACACTG
>NW_004949097.1:13172241-13175358 GCF_000317375.1 Microtus ochrogaster | reverse complement strand
TCCACACACAGCCACACTGTGTGCAGAGCCCCTGTCTCCATACAGAGCCACACTGTGTGCAAGGCCCCGTCTCCACACACAGCCACACTGTGTGCCAGGCCCCATCTCTGTAGGCCCATATTTGGGTATGGCACAAAAGCCATTAGCCCGGTCTGAGCTGGTCACATAGCTCTGCAGACCAGCTGTCTCTGCCTTAACAAAAGCCAGGATGTGCTGCTCCTAGCTTCTTTTGTTAGAATGTAGATGACCTGAGAAGAGATGTTGACTGAAGCTGATGACTTAAGAGTTTAGAGGTTCGGTGCTTCCTTCCTTTGTAATTTGGAGGATGTCTTATAGAGATGCTAATTCATGGCCGGCCTACCTGACTGCCTGCTAGACTTGGACTTGACCTGAGCCCAGGCACCTGGTTGCCTAGGAGACAGCCTGATGTGTTCCCGCTCTATTGAGGTGAGTTTATATAAGCTGTTTGGAGAATAAACGAGAGATCTTTGAAGAGAGATCTGACCTTTCCGTGATGACCGCGTAAGCTGTGTCAGTTTTATTCCTCGCGACTCCGTTCCAGCCGAGCTAGGAGATCTGCGTTGGACCTACACGGGCTCCGACACATCTCCACACAGAGACACACTGTGTATAAAGCCCCTGTCTCCACACACAGACACACACTGTGTGCAAGGCCCCGTCCCCACAATGGTGGCCCAGGGAGCTCACTCCACTCTCTCAGGCACTCATCACCTCCTTTCTCCAGTCCACCCCTGCTCATCTTAGACTTCATGGTCACCAACTGAAAATATCCTCTTGTGATATGGTGAACAGTTGGCCCCACCATCCTCATGGCAGGGACTGCAGTGTCTCCTGTGCTGGCCCCCACTCCCCTTTCACCTCCAAGTTGACAAGCGGCGTTAGAGAAACACACCTTGGCAGACTGACTCACTGTCACCTGATGGTCACCAATTCCCAATCAGACTCGGTCTTGAGCTCAGTCCCACAAAGGCTGAGCCTGAGGCAAGGGTTCAGGTCTCAAGTACAGGAGCAGACAGAGGGGAGGAACGAGAGGGGCTAGGGACGCAGTTCTCAGGGGTGAACAACTGAGCTGCTCCTGACCCTTTGAGCAGGTGGGACTCAGGAGGGAACTTGAGATGCTACAGGACACCCAGCTGCAATGCCCGCCCCCCGTAGAGCTCTGCCCATGACCTGGGTCTGCTCTCAGCAGTGTTAAGTCCTTCATTCCAGGCTGCCTGGTGCATAGGCCACAGCGTGCTGTGTCCCGGCACACTTCATCTTCTTCTGCAGGCTCCTTGGCACCTCTTGGCATCACCCAAGCCTCTGCTGGTCTTTGCAGTTTTCCCACGCTCACCAGTGACCTGGCCTCCTCCTTCACACGGAAACACTCAGGAAGGAACTCCACGCGTGTGTGTCTGCCTGTATCCGTCACTGCACCTTTCTCTCCTCTGCAGTGTTAGAGTCTGTCCCTCCCTTGCTCAGGCTAAACTGCCTGTCCGCCATCCTGTCCTTCCGTCTGCTGGATAGCTCCCTGGCCCATAGCTTCACATTTTACATCTGGAACCTTTCTGGCCGCCTTTCTCCTAGCCACACCCTTCCTATTGCCTGTCCCCATCCCACCGACTCTGGTCCCTTTCCTGGACACAGTGGATTTGTTGCAGGACTTGTATCTGTGTGGCTTTTATCCTGGGCTATCTCCTCTTGTTCATGACTAAGCACTACAGTCAGCTGCTGTCCTTGGCGTGATAGGAGAGCAGGGGTTGGGGGCAGGGGCCGGGGGCAGGGGGCAGCAGCCATATTGCTTCCCAAGTTAGTCTCTCCCCTGTGCTTATATGTTAGCTCTTTTGGGTTTCCCCTTTCTCCCTGGTCACACCTTACCCATCTCTATTCATGTTGTCATTGATGCTGTTTGGAGGTCTCCACCATTCCTCACCGATGGTCAATGCCTGCGCAAACATCCCAGATTTTGCCCCAGAACTCCAGACTTGAATGCTTTTGATCAATTCACACACTCGTTTCTGCCACTTTGATCAAGTTACTAAACGTCACTTAACCTATGTTCTTTGGAAATGAGAACATCTACAGCTTCCATCTGCTTAAAGTACAGTTTTATTCTGGAATAATCCCCGAGTCAGAAACTTACAGATTTAGCACACAATGGTCCCTATACTTTTCTTCCCATTTCTCCCAAAGGCCGCGGTTCACCTAACTGCATCAAAACCAAGAAGCTGACATTGAAAGAATACAACTGTTCTGTCATCTGATCATGCAGAACCCAAGCCTCTGTGGTTGCTTCTGCCTATATTCCCAGCACTCAGGAGCTGAGGCAGGAGGATTACCTCAAGTTCTAGGCCAACCTTTTTTAAAAATTACAGTCATTATTTTGTGGCTATGCACTCACTTATGATGTGGGAGAGTCTTCTGTTTTGTGTTGATTTCATTGGTTAAATAAAAAAAACTGCCTTGGCCCTTTAATAGGACAGAAAATTAGGTAGGTGGAGTAAACAGAACAGAATGCTGGGAGAAAGAAGCCAAGTCAGTCAGTCGCCATGATTCTCCCACCCGACACAGACGCAAGTTAAGAATCTCCCTGGTAAGCCACCAGCTCATGGTGCTACATAGATTATTAGAAATGGGTTAATCAAGATGTGAAAATTAGCCAATAAGAGGATGGAATTAATGGACCAGGCAGTGTTTAAAAGAATGCAGTTTCTGTGTAATTATTTTGGGGCATAAGCTAGCCAGGCATCCAGGAGCTGGGGCGGCAGGAACGCAGCCCACCGCTCCTTACTACACACTTATACATTTTTGTGTTCTGTGGTGTGCATGTAGAAGTCAGTTCTCTCCTCCCATCCTGTGGGTCCCAGGTGTTGTAATTTAAAAACCGCACGGGGGGGGGGGGCGGGGAGAAAGACCCCATGCAACAGAGTTCACATAAAGGGTTTTTATTAGGGAAAAGGAACATTAAAAGGGGAAGGGGAGGGGAGAGTCTGGCCTCTGGGGACAGAAATGGGAGAAGAGAGAGAAGAGAAGAGAAGAGAAGAGAAGAGAAGAGAAGAGAAGAGAAGAGAAGAGAAGAGAAGAGAAGAGAAGAGAAGAGAAGAGAAGAGAAGAGAA